>NC_069500.1:539595899-539773399 GCF_027579735.1 Bombina bombina
TCATGCCAAGATGGGTGCACAGATGCACATTGAGGACAGGAGCGTCAATTGTGGCGAGCGACAATGACGTCACTTTCGTGCACCGTACAACAACCTCAGGCAGCCATAACAACAGCTGGGAGCAAGGCGGCAGTGACATTTATATGTGTTTATATATATCTCTAAATACATACATACACATATAAATATATCTGTACACACATATAAACATATATATATATATATATATATATATATATATATATATATAGTGTATATATATATATATATATATTATTATTAATATCAGGTATTTGTAGAGCGTCAACATATTCCACAGCGCTATAAACATAGAGGTGTACAAGATAGCATTTATAGGGATCAAATGGGTAAAGGGCCCTGCCGAGAGTTGCACTGTTGTAGCCGGCTCTTATGAAGGTGATCTATAAACAGCTTGGCTCATAGGCTTACATGCTAAGGGGTTCAAGGGGGTAGCAATGGAGTTAGGAAGGTTAGTGTAGGCGGTATGCATCCCTAAATAGTAGTATTTAGGGAGCGCTTGAAGCTTTCAAAACTAGGGGAAAGTCTTGTGGAGGGAGGCAGGGAGTTCCATAAATGGGAATGTGAGGAGGTAACAAGAGTGGAGAGTAGGAGATCGTGAGCAGAGCAAAGGGAACGGGAGGGAGATTATCTGGAGACAAGGTCTGAGATGTAGGGGAGTAGTGCAGTTGAGGGCTCTGTATGTCAGAGTGAGAATTTTGTTTTTAATCCTGGAGGCAAGAGGAAGTCAGTGAAGGGATTGGCAGAGAGGTGCAGCAGATGAAGAGCGATGTGTAAGGAAGATGATCCTGGCAGACGCATTCATTATGGATTGTAAAGGAGCTAGGCTGCAGCTAGGGAGACCAGGGAGGATGGAGTTGCAGTAGTCGAGGAAGGAAAGGATGAGAGAGTAGATTAAAATCTTAGTTGTGTAAGGAAATGTCTAATTTTAGAGATATTTTAAAGGTGGAAGCGGCAGGCTTTAGCCAAGGACTGAATGTGAGGAGTGAAAGAAAGATCTGAGTCAAATGTGATCCCAAGACATTGGGCATGTGGGGTAGGGGTAATGATGGAGTTATCGACAGTTATAGAGAAATATGGGGTGGAGATTTTGGAAGATGGGGGAAAATAAGGAGCTCAGTTTTGGATTTAGCTTGAGGTAGTGAGAGGACATCCAAGATGAGATATGAAAGAGACAGTTAGTCGCATGGGTTATCACAGAAAGAGATAGATCTGGTACAGAGAGGTATATTTGGGTGTCGTCGGCATACCTATCCTCAAAAAACCTTCTCTTGATCCAAACCCCCATCCAACTACCGTCCTATTTCCCTACTCCCTCTTGCCTCAAAGCTTCTCGAAAAGCTAGTATATGCAACCCTATCCCAATTCCTTACATTAAACTCCCTCCTTGACCCACTGCAATCTGGATTTCATCCCCAGAACTCCACCATCTTTTGCTCCAAACCCTCCAATGCTTCTGAATTTGTGACACAGCTCTCTTGTGGTTTCTTCCTACCTGTCAAACCATAACTTTGGGGAAGCCTTCTCTAGGGCCTCCTCTACCCCCCGTTGCCACTTTCTGTTGGGGTACCACAAGGCTCTGTCCTCGGTCCCCTTCTCTTCTCAATCTACACATCATCATTAGGTTCCCTAATAAAGTCCCACGGGTTCCAATATCATTTGTATGCCAATGACACCCAAATCTACTTCTTTGCACCAGACCTATCTCCTTTCTTGCTAACCCGTGTCACTAACTGTCTTTCTCATATCTCCTCCTGGATGTCCTCTCACTAACTCAAGCTAAATCTCTTCAAAACTGAGCTCCTTATTTCCCCCTTCTTCCAAAATCTCCACCCCCAATCTCTATATAACTGTCGACAACTCCATCATTACCCCTACCCCGCATGCCCGATGTCTTAGGGTGTAAGGGTTAATCTTTTAGTCACCTAGTAACTCCACCCCTTCTCCCTATTTCAGCACCAGCACACCTGCAGACAAGTGCTTGGTAATTTGTTTTGCTATTGAATTGCACGCTGTGTATCTGGAGTAACTTTGATTGCTTCTATCTACCTAATTTGGATTACAAATATAGGACGTCCTATTCTACAAATTACACTGAGCCTCAGTGTCTAAGGTATCCTGTTCTAAGTTAATATACCTTTACAAGGAGAATTTAATTAACCTTGGTGCAGCTCTCTACAATTGGATGTTCAGCTGTTACACCTCTCCCTGCAACAGACTCTGCAGCTGACCTCACCGCCTTCACACAGGCAAGTGCTAACAGGCAGTTCCACACAGTGTACACAGAGATAGGAGCTGCGCTCTCTCAGCCTTCACGCTGACAATTGCTAACAGGCAGTTCCACTCAGAGTACACAGACATAGGAGCTGTGCTCTCACAGCCTTCACACTGACAATTGCTATCAGGCAGTTCCACACAGAGTACACAGACATAGGAGCTGCACCCTCACAGCCTTCACTGTCAATTGCTAGCAGGCAGATTCACACAGAGTGCTCAGAGAGAGGAACTGCACTCTGAATCTTTACTCTCTCCAGTAACCCCTACTGTGCTGGATTTGCTTTATTTTTGCATAACCTGTTTCTACCATATCTCCTTTGTATTAGCTTGGAATCCAAATTCTTACAATCTTCCTCTACCCTAACTGTTGTTTATACCATCTGACAAATATTCAGACCTGTGTATTAACCACCTATTATTAAATCACTTCTAAACCTGTGTGCACCTGAGCAATAGGTGCTCTCCTTAAGGAAGTGAAACAAGCACCACTATTCCAAAACAATTCTGCAGCTGTGGTCTACGAATCCAGATCCATTCTCACATATTACCAAGCCAATAAAAATGGACCCAGCAGAATTGCCACAAGTGGTGTATAACCTATCCCAGAGAGTGGAACAGCTCTCACAGGGACTCAGGGAGCTTCAAGTTGAGAACCAGACCTTAAGAGGAATAATTAGGGACTCCCTCACTCCAAAACCACCCACTACAGAGACTATTATAGAACCTCAAGTGTCGCTGCCTGATACCTTCTCAGGTAATCGCAAGTATTACAGACATTTCAAAAATGCTTGCACTCTGCTGTTTCAATTGAAGCCAAAGACCTATAGTACAGATAAAATCAAAGTGTTTTTAATATCATTCCTACAAGGGGAACCTAGGGTGTGGGCAGATACGCTGTATGAGGCCAATGATCCAGTGTTATCCTCCCTCCCTCAGTTCCTCGCTACCATGGATGAACTTTACGTTGATTCAAACCTACAGTTATCTGCAGAATCCAATATGAGAGGCCTCAAACAAGGCCGACGTCAGGTTGAAGAGTATATCACAGAGTTCAAACTGTATTCAACCGACTCGCAGTGGAATGCCATCGCACTAAAAAATCAATACAGGATTGGACTCTCAGATCCTATAAAGGATGAGTTAGCCCGAGTAGAGCTTCCCGATACCTTGGAAGGATTAATGAAGCTAACAATACAAATAGATCGAAGGCTGCGAGAAAGGAGAACTGGAGGGGTACCCCAGAAAGCTCTTCTAAACCCTCGACTTATGTTGAACCAGCAAATACCAGCAGGAATACAGTCGAACCTATGGACATAGGTGTGATTAGAGGTCCTCTTACCTCGGAAGAACGGAACCGAAGGAGAACACAGTACCTCTGTATGTACTGTGCAAATCCCAGCCACACCGTAAAAGAATGTCCAGTACTTCTTAAACCAAGAAAAAATAAGTTCCATCACATTCACTCTGCACATGCCTGTCAGAGCAATTCCACTTACTGTTATCTCTCTCTCCATTTACAGTGGGACCAAAACAGGCTGACGACTAATGCCATAGTTGACAGCGGAGCCTATGGAAATTACATAGATAAAGATGTTGTAGCTGTCAATAAAATTCCTTTTGTGAGCAAGAAACAACCTGTGTCTATTCGCCTTATTGATGGTACCAATATCTCCACAGGTCCCATTACACAGCAGACAATACCTTTACAGGTAAAAACACCATCAGGGCATACCGAATATCTCACATTCGATATAATACCGTCACCTTTGTTCCCTATAATCTTAGGCCTAAGTTGGCTGCAACAACACCAGCCACAAATTAATTGGAAGGACCTGTCGGTCGATCTCTCATCCAGTTATTGCAAGACCACCTGCTATCCACAACAGGGTATGCTCCTACAACTTCAAGAAAACGAACTCACACTTCCTGAAGAATATTCAGATTTCATTGACGTATTCAGCAAAAAGGAGGCTGAGGCACTACCGCCACATCGAGTCTATGACTGCCCGATAGATCTCCAGCCTGGAGCAGTAGTTCCTTATGGTCATTTGTACCCTCTAAGTAAGCCAGAATTGGATTACTTGAAAACATACCTGGATGAAAACTTACGTAAGGGCTTCATACGTCCCTCCACCTCTCCAGCTGGAGCAGGAATTTTTTTTTGTTAAAAACAAAGATTCATCTCTACGTCCCATAATAGACTATCGGGAACTTAATAAGAGGACTATTAAAAATAGGTACCCTCTCCCGTTAATTCCCGAACTTATAGAGAGATTGCATCAAGCTACTATTTATACAAAGCTTGATCTGCGAGGAGCCTACAATTTGGTCCGCATTAGAGACGGTGATGAATGGCTCACCGCGTTCCGTACCAGGTACGGCCTCTACGAATATCTTGTAATGCCATTTGGGCTTTGCAACGCCCCAGCATCGTTTCAATTTTTCAGCAACGATATTTTTAGAGATCTCTTAGACATATGTATCGTCATATATCTAGACGACATCTTAATCTATTCAAAAAATATATCCGAGCATATTAAACATGTCCGGTGGGTCCTCTCCCGCTTACGTACACATCACTTGTACGCAAAGCCGGAGAAATGTGTGTTCCACACAAACCAAATATCGTTCTTAGGATATCATATTTCTCCTGCCGGAATTGAGATGGAACAAAATAAAGTGCAGACAGTCATTGATTGGAAAATACCAACAACAAAAAAGGAGCTCCAACGTTTCTTAGGATTTGCCAATTATTATCGCAAATTTATTAAGAATTTTTAGAAAATTGCGAAACCTCTCTCAACACTAACCGGTTCTATGCAATTCCGCTGGAATCCTCAAGCAAACAATGCATTCCTAGAATTGAAGTCCCGTTTCACTTCAGCTCCAATCTTGAAGTTTCCCAATCCTGATCTACCATACACTCTGGAGGTGGATTCTTCCGATTACGCCATCGGAGTGGTCCTATCACAACGAGAGACACCAGCCACACCACTCCATCCAGTAGCTTACCTAGCCAAAGTCATGTCACCTGCTGAAAGAAACTATCCCATTGGTGACAAAGAACTCCTCGCAATAAAGAGATCTCTAGAACATTGGAGGCATCTTCTCGAGGGCACTCTCCATCCAGTGGTGATCTACACTGATCATAAAAACCTGGAGTATCTGCAAACCAACAAGACCCTTTCTGCAAGACAGGTGAGATGGAGCCTGTACTTCTCCAGGTTCAACTTTAATATAATCTATCGTCCAGCAAACAAGAATGGCAAGGCAGATGCCTTGTCACGAAAAGAAGACAAACCCCCAGAAACCCCAACACAAAATTCTATGATACCACCAGAACGCTTCCTAGGAGTTATATCATCCTATTCAAAAGAAATCATGGAGGCACTGAAGACTGATACCACTCTTCCAAAGGATCAGGTCTCTCTACAATCCAATGGCCTCTACTACCACAATGATAAATTGTATATCCCAGTCAGTCTCAGACAACAATTGATTCACTTGTTCCATGATACTCCTCTATCTGGACATCAGGGAGTGAGACGCACATCAGAAAAAATTACAAGAGAATTCTGGTGGCCTGGCTTAAATGACTCAATAAAGGAACACATAAGTAGTTGCGTTATCTGCACCACCTGTAAAAACGAAAATAAAAGTCAGTTTGGACTTCTGATACCTTTACCCATTCCAGATAAACCATGGCAACATGTTGGTCTAGATTTTATCGTAGAGCTACCTGTGTCGAATTTACAAACAACAATCCTAGTTGTCGTAGATCATCTTACTAAGATGGCACACTTCGTACCTTATCATAAACTCCCTACAGCATCAGAGACAGCAGCTTTATTCATCAAGCATATAATCAAATTACATGGAATCCCTTCTACACTGTATTCGGACAGAGGGACACAGTTCACGTCCAACTTCTGGAGACATCTTTGTAGAATTCTGCAGATCGATCATCGTTTCTCGTCCTCCTATCATCCACAGACGAACGGACAGGTGGAAAGAACGAACCAATGGCTCGAGCAGTACCTCCGGTGTTACTGTTCACAACATCAACATGATTGGGAGGAATACTTACCACTCGCCGAATATGCCTATAATGATGCAAGTAATGCCAGTACTAAGATGTCACCTTTCTACGCCAATCATGGGTTTCATCCTACATTCTCATTAGCCCCAGGTGTTGTCTCAGATTCCCCACTGGTGGATCAGCAGACTAATTCCATGCTGGAGGTCTTCAAGACTCTTCAAGATAACATCAAACAGGCCCAAGACTCTCAAAAGAAATATTATGACCAGAGGAGAAGACCATCTCCAGTATACTCTGTTGGAGACCTCGTATGGCTCTCAACCAAAAATCTCCGTTTGAACATTCCTGCAAAGAAACTAGCCAGGAAGTTCATAGGGCCTTTTCCCATAACTAGATTGGTAAATGAAAATGCTGTCACTCTGGCTCTACCTGCTAGTTTGCACATCCACTCCACATTCCATGTCTCCCTGATAAAACCTGCTAGAACGATGAGGGACACCACTATTGTTCTTCCTCCGGACCCAATTCGGGATTTACCAGACGAATTCGAAGTTGAAGCACTAGTAGATTCCAGGCATCATAACGGAGGAATTCAGTATCTGGTTCGCTGGAAGGGCTACTCCAGCCAGGATGACTCCTGGGAACCTTCTGGAAACATCCACGCACCGAGATTGGTTGCCTTGTTCCATCGGCGACATCTGGATCGCCCCCGTCCGCAAGCCGTGGGACGGATTGTCTGAGAGGGGGGACCTGTAAGGGTTAATCTTCCAGTCACCTAGTAACTCCACCCCTTCTCCCTATTTCAGCACCAGCACACCTGCAGACAAGTGCTTGGTAATTTGTTTTGCTATTGAATTGCACGCTGTGTATCTGGAGAAACTTTGATTGCTTCTATCTACCTAATTTGGATTACAAATATAGGACGTCCTATTCTACAAATTACACTGAGCCTCAGTGTCTAAGGTATCCTGTTCTAAGTTAATATACCTTTACAAGGAGAATTTAATTAACCTTGGTGCAGCTCTCTACAATTGGATGTTCAGCTGTTACACCTCTCCCTGCAACAGACTCTGCAGCTGACCTCACCGCCTTCACACAGGCAAGTGCTAACAGGCAGTTCCACACAGTGTACACAGAGATAGGAGCTGCACTCTCTCAGCCTTCACGCTGACAATTGCTAACAGGCAGTTCCACTCAGAGTACACAGACATAGGAGCTGTGCTCTCACAGCCTTCACACTGACAATTGCTATCAGGCAGTTCCACACAGAGTACACAGACATAGGAGCTGCACTCTCACAGCCTTCACTGTCAATTGCTAGCAGGCAGATTCACAGTGCTCAGAGAGAGGAACTGCACTCTGAATCTTTACTCTCTCCAGTAACCCCTACTGTGCTGGATTTGCTTTATGTTTGCATAACCTGTTTCTACCATATCTCCTTTGTATTAGCTTGGAATCCAAATTCTTACAATCTTCCTCTACCCTAACTGTTGTTTATACCATCTGACAAATATTCAGACCTGTGTATTAACCACCTATTATTAAATCACTTCTTAACCTGTTTGCACCTGAGCAATAGATGCGCTCCTTAAGGAAGTGAAACAAGCACCACTATTCCAAAACAATTCTGCAACTATGGTCTACGAATCCAGATCCATTCTCACATAGGGTCACACTTGACTCAGATCTTTCTTTCACTCCTCACATTCAGTCCTTGGCTAAATCCTGCCGCTTCCACCTTAAAAACATCTCTAAAATTAGAAATTTCCTTACACAAGACACAACTAAGATTTTAATCCACTTTCTCATCCTTTCCCGCCTTGATTACTGCAGCTCTGTCCTCTCTAGTCTCCCTAGCTGCCGCCTAGCTCCTTTGAAATCCATAATGAATGCTTTTGCCAGGCTCATCTTCCTTACACGTCACTCTTTATCTACTGCATCTCTCTGCCAATCCCTTCACTGGCTTCCTCTTGCCTCCAGGATTAAACATAAAATTTTCACTCTGACATACAAAGCCCTCAACTGTACTGCTCCCCCCTATATCTCAGACCTTGTCTCCAGATACTGTCCCTTCCATCCCCTTCAATCTGCTCATGACCTCCTACTCTCCTCCTCTCTTGTTACCTCCTCACACTCCCATTTACAGTACTTCTCCAGACTGGCTCCCATCTTGTGGAACTCTGCCTCACTCCACAAGACTCTCCCCTAGTTTTGTAAGCTTTAAGCGCTCCCTAAAGACTCTACTGTTCAGGGATACATACAACCTACACTAACCTTTCGTTATACCAGTTCCTCTACTCCATTGCTATCCCCTTGAACCCCCTTAGCCTGTAAGCCTAAGAGCCATGCTGTTTGTAGATCACCTTCTTTAGAGCTGACTACAACAGTGCGACTCTTGGCAGGGCCCATACCCATCTGATCCATATAAATGTTTCCTTGTATACCGCCTATGTTTATAGCACTGCGGAATCTGTTGGCGCTCTATAAATAACCAATAATAATAATAATAAATACAAATTATATTGAAACCCATGGGACTTTATTAAGGAACCTAATGATGAGGTGTAGATTGAGAAGAGAAGGGGACCAAGGTTAGAGCCTTGTGGTATCCCAACAGGGCAGAGGAGTCCCCAGAGAAGGCTACACTAAAGGTATGTGTACATATATACTGTATATATGTACACATATTTAGACATGCATATGTATGTATCTATATGTTAAAGCCCTTTGCCTATCTTTTCTAACACCTTTGAGTCTTTATAACTTTTTTGTGCAATATTTTTTGTAATAATTTTTATAAGATGTTGTTATTATGAGTGTAACTGTACTTTGTAATTTATTTTTTATGTGTTTTCTGCAACTTTTATTTTTTGCGAAACAGTTAACCAGAGCTGTGAGGACATGGTAATTATTTCTAGCGTTAATCACGATTGTACTCAAGCGATCGCTTTCACTTTTCAACTTGTAGTACAAGCGGAAAACCCTACACACCCAAACACCAGCAATAAAGCACTTATCATTGGCGCGTAATTGTTAGTGCTCCACTCGTAACCTGGCCCAATATGTATTATATATCTTTATATAACTGCACAGAAACACTTGGACTACACATGTTTAAACTATTAAACCATATAGCTTAACCCCTTAAAAATAGCGAGATTGTGCTATTTCTGCATGCCCCACGAGTGGGGCACTGTAGGAATAGAGTTGCAGAGTTACCGATGCAGAGAGGGCCACTCTGTGGCTCTCTCTGCATTGGACAACGGTGGTGCCAATCGTTGGTGGGTGGGAGGCAAAGGAGGGAGGGGGTGGGCGGCCCATCGCTGGAGGGGGGCGGGAGTGGGTGGGACCTCTACCCTACTGAAAAAAAACTAACAGCTGCAGGGAGGGGAAGGAGAGGGAAGGAGGGAGAGGGTGATCCTAGAAGTGGATGGGGAGGATTTTAAGGTAGGGATAGATGTAATTTCAGATGTGGAGGGGGTAAATGAGTGACGGGGAGGGAGGGAGCAGCTACACTACAGAAAAAAATGTTTTTGTGGTGTTTTGTTATAAAAAATAATTACAATTACTGCAAACTGGGTACTGGCATACAGCTGTCAGTACCTAAGATGGTGGCTAATAGGTAGAGAGGGGAGGTTTGGAGAGCTTTTTGGGGGGGATCAGGGAGGTTAAGGGGTTAGGGGGGATCCTACACTGACTTTCTGCCAGTACTTAAGATGGGGGTGGCCATTGTGGGGTGGGGGAGGGAAGAAAGCTGTTTGAGAGGGAGTAGGGAGGAATCAGGGGGTGGGATGTGTCAGGTGGGAGGGTAACATAGACTAAGCTAAAATTAACCCTACAAGCTACCTAATTAACCCCTTCACTGCTGGGCATAATACAAGTATGGTGCGCAGATGCATTTAGTTGCCTTCTAATTAACAAAAAGCAATGCCAAAGCCATATATGTCTGCTATTTCTAAAACAAAGGGTATCCTAGAGAAGCAGTTCCAACCATTTATGCCATGATTGCACAAGCTGTTTGTAAATCATTTCAGTGAGAAACCTAAAGTTTGTGAAAAAGTTTGGGAAAAAGTTAATGATTTTTTTTAGTTGATCGCATTTGGCGGTGAAATGGTGGCATGTAATATACCAAAATGGGCCTAGACCAATACTTTGGGTTGTCTACTAAAAAAAATTATATATTTTTAAAAGGTAAATATAAAAAATAAAAGGCTCTATTTCAGTTTAAATTTAGTAATGGCAAACATGCTAAAAATGCTCTGGTCTTTTGGGGAAGTTTTTGTCTGAAATGCAAGGTCTTTAAGGGGTTAAATGGTTGCAAAGCTTTTGGCATTTTCTAATTGACAGTAAGCATGCACACTTGCAAAATGCTGTCCAGTGTTATATATTCAGCTGCAGGCTATACTTACCCTGGCTTAAATTCTTGAAAATATAAACTCTCACTAATGCGTCATAAATAAATTCCATGCACCAAGTGAATTTTGACTTGATGGATAAGGTTTCACTTTAAATATATCCAGTAGCAGGGCCTAACTGGCCCATTTTCTGTGCCAATAATAAATAGTTGGTAAGGGGCTAAATATTAAAGATCAGTATAGGAGGGAACAAAATGTTCAAATTTAGAACTAAATATTCCACATAGCTGACTGAAATGACTCTATAAGTTCTATTCTTTCACAGGAAATTTTTTTCCATTGCCAAACATTTTTTTTTTCTTCTTTTAATCTTATAACAGCTGTCAAGAACCATGTGCTTCCATAAGAACATAGTATTCATATGCATTTGATGGATTAAAAATATCCCGTACTTGCAGGACCAATAGTATTCTGTAATGGCTATGTCAACTATCATGAGACACTGAAAAAAATCAGCAAGGGACCAAAGGGATATTTTACAAGCAAGATTTTTCTGGTTAGTTCTGTATATGATTAATGCAGTTAACAAACTACTATTAGGTATAATATTAGGCTATGCAGACAATCTTTTTGTGCAGCCATAGTTTATTTATTGAGTGGCTTCTTCATAAACTTAACTTCTTTAAAATTATTCTTACATTAGAAAGAATTGCTGTGTGTTCATATTGGAGATTGCTAAAGAACCATAGCAATTAAGTGAATTGATAATGTTTTAAGATATTTGAGAAATTTACTATGATACTTCCATTTTTGACCAGTTTCCATAAGAAATAAACACGTTTAACTGGTTTTGTGGACTTGTATAGTTGGTATGAATGGAGAGCTTCAGTATCAGCATTATTTTATATTTTTTCCTTATAGTTATAACTTTGCATTAGAATTACAACATATTTCTATACATTTTGTAAATCACTATTAAAGGATTACTTTCTGTTATAATTTTTAAGCTAAACAACTAACATATTAAAGTTAATAAACATTAATTAAAACCTACTGACCTATATTTTCTCCAAAACGAAGTTTCATAACGTTCTAAAAGTTATATCTTTTATTCACCAATGATGTCACGTTATCCTGCCCACTATTTTCAGCACTGCATGTTCAAAATACTTAAACCAATAACTTAGTGTTTAAAGCGCCATTTTGAAACCTAGGTATTGTAAACGGATTGGTACAGAGCAAAGGATACCCACGGAGTGGGTTTGGAAAACAATTACATTTGCAGACAAGATTTCTGATATACGGTAGAGATATGTTAATGAAATGCTATTGATAAAAAGCGTATTTGGGGTAGTTAGTTAGTAAAAGGCATAGAAAATATTTACTTACAGTGGCCCTTTAAACTAGAACATTTTGGGCCAGGTTACAAGTGCACGTTAACAGTTTATCACAGGTGTTTGCACAAGTCGTGTTTACTGCTCGTATAGCAAGCTGAAAGTAAATGCGATCGCTTGAGCACAGTCGTGATTTATGCTTGAACATCAGAGCTCTGGTTAACTGTTTTGCAAAACAAAAATGTTGCATAAAACACATCACAAATACATTTCAAAGAACACTTACACGCATAATAACACCATCTAATTAAAATTATTTTTAAAAAATATTGCACGAAAAATGTATAAGGGCTCAAAGATATAAGGTCTCAGGAGTTAGAAAAAAAGGTAGGCAAATGGCTTTAACATGGAGATACATACATACAGTATATATACACAGTATAAATATATATATATATATATATATATATATGTTTGTACAGATGTATTTATATATTTATATGTGTATATATGTATTTACAAAGATCAAAGAGAGGAAGTCCCAGTAGCATAAAATTAAATCCTTTATTCTTGGTTCAAATAAAATCAAACATGGATATTCACAGCAAAGACGATGTGGAAGGTGCTGAGGGCGCAGCACTAACTGGCTTACATGTTTCGGAAATGATCCGTAGTCATAGCCTGTAGTGCTGAGCCCCACACCTGTTTAAAAACAATTCAAACAAATGTGATAGGTTAAAAAATACAACAACGCCCTCAAACTAAACCTGTGCACACCTGAATAGTAACTAGATGCCTGTACTGCTAACACTAATTAGCATACTGAAAGGATGTAATGTTGATAGTAGAAAACTGGCAGTAGTATATACATAAGTAGACAAAGAACATAAACGGAATACTGCAAAGTAATTAGATCAGGGACTGTATATGTGTGCCTAGATCTTACCTACAAATGTGTCATGTAAAATATGCAGAAAATTAATAGATATGTTCCACTGAACTAGATTAAAGCTAAACAACTAGCCTGCAATTGTAAACCCAGATAAAAATGTATATATCTAATCAAATGATAAGGTGGATGGTATATACTAGTAGTGCTAAGTGTATATCTAATCAAATGATAAGGTAAATAGTGTATACTGGAAGTGCCATGCTGACACCTTTGCTGCATAATGACATTCAATATACTATGAATAATAACTAAAGAAATGTCCAAACGGATAAGCCCAAAAAGTATATTAATGGGAAAATCTAATGCCATACAGATCATAAAATATGATAAACCCATTAAGATATATAATTAAGGCTATTCAATGTGGATGATTGTAAATGCCTATAAAATTCCAAATTCATATTTGGGAGAATCCTAGATATGGACAAGACTTAGATATATTAGTCATTCTGGGAACAAAATACCATAGGAAAAATTAGACAGTATAAGTGGGCAGTTGATAATTAGTCTAAGCTGACACCTACATTGTACTGGGTAAGATAAGAATAGATAATAGTTTGAAAGAAGGCATAAATATTAATCTATGCTTGAACTAACGTGCTGGAGAGTAAAATGACAATGGCTTATTCTTTTATACCCTGTAATATAACTGCCTGGGTGTAGAGACATAAACGTATACCTGTTAGATATATAGATGTGTAAGATACATAATCATTGGGATCCACTGAACCAACCCACTATACTATCAGGCTACAATCTTACAGTAATTAAACACAATAACTCTCTCATTATATACTGGAGACAATCACTTAGGAGAATGTATAAAAAATGTTATAAATATATATATATGTTGCTAGTGTTGCGTGTAAAGTCTGATGCCAGGGCCTATCGCCACGTTATTGATGGTAATGTTACACTAGACAGAATGGAATACTAGGATGCCAATATATAATGTATGGCAATAGTATGATAATGGTAAAGATAATACAATGTGGAAAATATATATATATATATATAAATATATATATACAGGGAGTGCAGAATTATTAGGCAAATGAGTATTTTGACCACATCATCCTCTTTATGCATGTTGTCTTACTCCAAGCTGTATAGGCTCGAAAGCCTACTACCAATTAAGCATATTAGGTGATGTGCATCTCTGTAATGAGAAGGGGTGTGGTCTAATGACATCAACACCCTATATCAGGTGTGCATAATTATTAGGCAACTTCCTTTCCTTTGGCAAAATGGGTCAAAAGAAGGACTTGACAGGCTCAGAAAAGTCAAAAATAGTGAGATATCTTGCAGAGGGATGCAGCACTCTTAAAATTGCAAAGCTTCTGAAGCGTGATCATCGAACAATCAAGCGTTTCATTCAAAATAGTCAACAGGGTCGCAAGAAGCGTGTGGAAAAACCAAGGCGCAAAATAACTGCCCATGAACTGAGAAAAGTCAAGCGTGCAGCTGCCAAGATGCCACTTGCCACCAGTTTGGCCATATTTCAGAGCTGCAACATCACTGGAGTGCCCAAAAGCACAAGGTGTGCAATACTCAGAGACATGGCCAAGGTAAGAAAGGCTGAAAGACGACCACCACTGAACAAGACACACAAGCTGAAACGTCAAGACTGGGCCAAGAAATATCTCAAGACTGATTTTTCTAAGGTTTTATGGACTGATGAAATGAGAGTGAGTCTTGATGGGCCAGATGGATGGGCCCGTGGCTGGATTGGTAAAGGGCAGAGAGCTCCAGTCCGACTCAGACGCCAGCAAGGTGGAGGTGGAGTACTGGTTTGGGCTGGTATCATCAAAGATGAGCTTGTGGGGCCTTTTCGGGTTGAGGATGGAGTCAAGCTCAACTCCCAATCCTACTGCCAGTTTCTGGAAGACACCTTCTTCAAGCAGTGGTACAGGAAGAAGTCTGCATCCTTAAAGAAAAACATGATTTTCATGCAGGACAATGCTCCATCACACGCGTCCAAGTACTCCACAGCGTGGCTGGCAAGAAAGGGTATAAAAGAAGAAAATCTAATGACATGGCCTCCTTGTTCACCTGATCTGAACCCCATTGAGAACCTGTGGTCCATCATCAAATGTGAGATTTACAAGGAGGGAAAACAGTACACCTCTCTGAACAGTGTCTGGGAGGCTGTGGTTGCTACTGCACGCAATGTTGATGGTGAACAGATCAAAACACTGACAGAATCCATGGATGGCAGGCTTTTGAGTGTCCTTGCAAAGAAAGGTGGCTATATTGGTCACTGATTTGTTTTTGTTTTGTTTTTGAATGTCAGAAATGTATATTTGTGAATGTTGAGATGTTATATTGGTTTCACTGGTAAAAATAAATAATTGAAATGGGTATATATTTGTTTTTTGTTAAGTTGCCTAATAATTATGCACAGTAATAGTCACCTGCACACACAGATATCCCCCTAAAATAGCTATAACTAAAAACAAACTAAAAACTACTTCCAAAACTATTCAGCTTTGATATTAATGAGTTTTTTGGGTTCATTGAGAACATGGTTGTTGTTCAATAATAAAATTAATCCTCAAAAATACAACTTGCCTAATAATTCTGCACTCCCTGTATATATAAATACAGTAGTAAAGGATGAGTAAATTCAGATGTTGTAAGGACTGTGCACCTAGTAAGTGTAGAGGGCAACATAATCTATGTTCATAAGAATTATTCCCAGAGATTTAAAACATCATATCTGGAGTTGAGTCCTACAGGTACCCGTGTTCCGAGTGTGAAAATCCAAAAGGCTTCACGTCTGGCGAGGAGAATATCAATATCCCCTCCCCTGGTAGGTCTATTAACTTTTTCAATCGCACACCAGGTGAAGCCCTGGAGATTATTGTCATGATACACCCCAAAATGTTGAACAATAGGGGTTGATGCCCTCTTGGTGTTAAATGAGGACAAATGTTCTCTGATCCTAGTATTTAGGTCACGTGACGTGAGTCCAACATACTGGATTTTACATAAAGTGCACTCGATCAAGTAAATCACAGATTCTGTCTTGCAGTTCATGCAGGATCTGATCTCATATTCTTTTTTGGTTGCTTCACTTGCAAAACCTTTAGTGATTTTGACAAAATCACAGGGTTTACATTTCCGATGTCCACATTTGTACATGCCTGGGTGTTTAAGCCAGGCACTTTGCTTGGATTTATCAGACTTTAATAGTGTGGGTGAAAGAATGGAGCCTAAAGTGGGGCTTTTCCTAAAAGCACATCTTAGACCTGATTTCACAGTATCCACTAATTTCTCCTCAGCCAAAAGCAATGGGAAATGTTTGCGAACAATGTCGCATATCAATGGATATTGGACACTATGAGTGGTAACAAAAGTAACCCCCTGTTTCCTTTGCCTGGTGTCCTGTTTTGTTCCCAGCAACTTTTCCCTGGGAATGGTTTGAACCTGTTCCCTGGCTTTTCTTATGGCCTTGGGTGGATAATTCCTATCCCTAAGTCTCTTGTCCAGTCCTCTGGATTCTCTCTGGAAATCAGTGTGCAGAGTACAGTTCCTCTTTAGCCTAGTGTATTCACCCTTTGCTATAGCAAAAGGGACATGTTTTGGGTGGCAACTGGAACCCAAAAGTAGAGAATTGCCCGAAATGGGTTTGCGATAGATAGTCGATTTGACTGTGCCATTATCTGTGGCCTCTAAAGTAAGGTCAAGATAATTAATGAATTTGTCATTAAGTTCATAAGTGAATCTGAGGCCAAACTCATTGTTGTTGAGAAAATTTATAAACAAAGAAATACTGGTTAGGTCCCCTGTCCACACAAAGAGGAGGTCATCGATGTACCTCCTATAAAAGGAGATACAATCTCTGTAAGGATTACTATCTCCAAAGATATGGCAAAGCTCCCACCATCCTAAGAATAGATTCGCAAATGATGGTGCAAATTTAGCTCCCATGGCAGTGCCACATCTCTGGAGATAGTAAACATCCTCAAACTTGAAAAAGTTGTGTGTAAGTAGAAAAGTGGTTACTTTAATCACATACTCGATAAAGGTCTCATTGTAATCTGACTCGTGTTCCAGAAAAAACGCTATGGCTTGTACTCCCACCTGGTGTGGGATGCTAGAGTACAATGAAACAGCATCCACAGTGAGCCATTTAAATCCATCATTCCATTCAATCTTCTCAATTAGATTCAAAATGTGTTTGGTATCTTTCACATATGAGTGGAGGGACATGACTATGGGTTGGAGAATGGAATCCAACCACTCAGACAAGTTACCCAAAAGTGAGTCAACCCCACTCACTATGGGTCTCCCTTGGACATTGTCAAGGGTTTTATGGGTCTTTGGTAGGTGATGGAACAAAGGGATTTTGGGAAAATCAACTGATAGAAATTCCACAGTGGTCTTATCCAATATACCTAGTTCAAGGCCATCATCCAGAAGCTGTTTAAGTTCCATCTGGAACTGTACAGTTGGATCTCCTTTCAGAACAAAATAATCAGTCTCTTTTTGTAATTGCCTTAAGCCTTCCTGAATATATTGTTCCTTATCCATCACTACTACCATGCCGCCTTTATCCGAATTTTTAATAACCAGAGAATTATTGTCTCTTAATGACACCAAGGCTTCTTTCTCAGCAAGAGATAGATTGAAATTGTGTTTGGGTTGATTGTTTTTAAGTGTCAGGAGATCTTTCTCCACTCTATTATAGAAAGTTTCTATAACATTGCCACGATTGTGAATAGGATAGAATTTAGATTTTTTCTTAAAACTGGGACCCCTGCTGACTCCATCAGTGGCTCTTATTGCCTCATGCTGGAGCTGTTGTAATGAGACCACATCACATATATGTTTGAAATCGTGGTTCTCAAAATTGATGTCGCCAGTCTGGGTCAAAGTTTGAGTCTGTGTCATAGTACAATCATTACCATCAGGATAACTAAAGTGTTTTTTCAAGGTTAAATTTCGAACGAGTTTATTGACATCAAGAATTGTTTTAAAAAGATCAAAGTCATTTGTTGGTGCAAAATTTAAGCCTCTATTTAGTACATTGTATTGTGTCTTACTAAGTTGTTGTGTGGACAAGTTTACTACATTCCCCACTATCCTAGGATCCTCTACTTGTAACGTGTTTGTGGCCTGGGCTCTCTGAGCTGATACCTGTCTTGATTGTAATTGTAGTGTGTGCCATGGTGGGTTGTCCGTCTCCCCCCTCCTGTGGGTGCATCCCGTGCCTGGGGAAAAACCTGATTTAGGGTAAAGGGATCGGCCTGATTTTGTGTACGTGTGGCAGGGACTGATTCTATGTATACACTACGTGCTGAATTAGTTCCCTGTACCGTTCCACCTTCTCTATTGCCTGTAGAAAAATCCATATGTGGGGCCTGCATAATAGTATGCACATTATCCTGGGTAGTGGATGCAGATGGTATATGTGCATCTAATGTTTCCCCCTCGCTAGACCCCTCAGATTCACTCCCTGAGAAAGTAACATTTTTAGCAGCATTCCCTTGACTACCATGGTTCCTATTCCTACTTCTGTTTCTGTTGCCTCTCCTCCTCCTACCAAACCTAGGTTGGTTGGCCCTGAATATGCCCCTGTTAACTTTGTTCCAAATATATACTGAATTATTCGTGTAATCAAATTTGTCTCTAATGAATTTAGTGTGTTTAGTTTCCATAATGTTGGATCTACCCTTAGCCACTAGCTCTCTTAGGGTCTTATCAAATCTTGCAAAATCAGTATTATTGCTTCTCCTATTCATTTCAACTTGTAAGCAATCTATATCCTTTCTAGTAATTTCCAACAATTTATTTTTATATTGTATGAGCAACTTCATGAGTCTCATTGAACAGTCAGTAAGTACAGCATTCCAAGCTTCTACAAAATCTTTATCCTGAGTGTCCACCTCAAAAGTAGGAAACTTGTATAATCTCAGGCCTCTGGGTATCATGTTCAAATTAAGATATTTTTCCAGTGCCCATACATCCCACTGGATTTTAGACTCTTTCAATAAAAGGTTCTCCATTTGCTCAAAGAGGGTACCTAATGTGAGAACCCCCTTGTCTTCTGAGAAAATTAATTCACAGTCTGTGGAAGTAGTTGTGCGTGCAGTAACAGACATCAGTGAATAAAAAGTAGGCTGTGGTTCTTCCATGTTCATGCTGAAAATGGCAGGAGACTAAGGGCTGCAATACCACAATAAAGAGTGTTGGTATATCCAGTGTATACCCAAATGAATAAACTGATAAACAAAGAGAAACTCTTATTATTGTGCCAGCCGTTCAGACTTTTAACTGTTTCCAAAAAATTCAAAGTATGTACACCAAATGTGTTGCCAATATGTGTAAAACAGAGTGATGTGAAATGTCTGTTGGTCGCGAGCTGCCCCAGGTAATTGCACTGAACAGGCAAATAATACTTGTCTAATAACCAATTGCAATGCTTGTAACAAGTAAACGGCACTCTTAGGCAAACCAAATAAAACGTTACGTTAACCTTCACTCACCCGTGTTCTGCGGATTGGGGGTACTTCTGGCAGACCTCTGCCGCTTTACATCCGCCACACTCCGTGCAGGTAAGGCTCCAATCAGGCAAAGGGCAAATTCACCGGAAGGCGCCAGGACAAAGCGGTGTACCTCTACCGCCTCAACTTATCCCAGCCGCAGTACTTCCTTGTATTGTGTAAGTTGCTCCTCCCCCCTGCTCCGCTCCGTAACACGGTGAGACTTAGTGTTGAAAACAGCGGTCACCAAGACCGTAAGTATATGGCTAAACACAGATGGTCATCATACTTGCTCCAAACTGATAATCAATGTCCCATACTCAGCAAATGCTACCGGTGTACTGGAAAGTGAAAAGATCAAAGAGAGGAAGTCCCAGTAGCATAAAATTAAATCCTTTATTCTTGGTTCAAATAAAATCAAACATGGATATTCACAGCAAAGACGATGTGGAAGGTGCTGAGGGCGCAGCACTAACTGGCTTACATGTTTCGGAAATGATCCGTAGTCATAGCCTGTAGTGCTGAGCCCCACACCTGTTTAAAAACAATTCAAACAAATGTGATAGGTTAAAAAATACAACAACGCCCTCAAACTAAACCTGTGCACACCTGAATAGTAACTAGATGCCTGTACTGCTAACACTAATTAGCATACTGAAAGGATGTAATGTTGATAGTAGAAAACTGGCAGTAGTATATACATAAGTAGACAAAGAACATAAACGGAATACTGCAAAGTAATTAGATCAGGGACTGTATATGTGTGCCTAGATCTTACCTACAAATGTGTCATGTAAAATATGCAGAAAATAAATATATATGTACACACATATAGACATGTGCATTGGAGCCCTTTGCAGTTAAGTAGATGAAAACATGTAAAAACATATGTATGCAATATTCATATTTCATAAAGTGTTATACTGTGTACTGTATTCACTGTAAATATTTTGAATTCCAATGTTCTGCACATAGGGTAATATGTTCTAGGTATAGATGTATATAGTACCAAAATACCATCAGATATATGTAGAAATATGTATTTCTGAATAAATAGAACATATTCTGCTATGTGAAGAACATTGGAATGTCGGGTTAGTGCACTTGAGTATATGTGATTGTGTTTGTGTGCGAGTAGGGTGTTAGGGTTCTTGCTACTTTTTTTGCTCCATTGACTTCTTTGGAGGAATATGTTATCGCGCACGCAATATTCTAATGTTGGGTTTTTACGCCACATATACTTAGCTTAAGGTGGTACACATTTCTCACTCACGTAGCTATGCACTGCCTGACCCCACTACTGAAAAATATGTTATTAATTATGCCATACTTAAAGAACATATGGGCAGCTATGAAAACTCATTCACAAGATTTTTTGATGGATTTTTTAAATCTGAGGCTGTTCCAACCGTAAACAAAAAATAAATAAATGCAGTTTCTGCACGATTTTTAAATGTTTTTTTGTGTTGTTTTATTTACACATTCAAAAAATCAATCAATACATTGCACTGAGAGACTTTTTTTTAAATGTATATATTTCAACTGCTTTGACTTTTTGAAAACCAATGCCTTTGAGCTGCATATATTGACTGTTAGTACATCATTTTTTTCAATATTAAGGTTTCACTAATTTTTAGCTCACGTTAATAAGCATTATTGTTTCTTGGTTTAATACATAGTTACAATACTCAAAAAAAGCTGTGATACAGGTAGCTAAAATGAACAGACATGCCCTACTAAACAAAACAGAGGATAACACCAATCATATCACAAATAGAAGACCACATACACATATGCATGTATCATCATTTAGAACAGAGAATAGTATGGAGACACCAGATACTGATTCCATATACTTTACAACTAAATACAGTAGACAATTCTACAAAATTTGTGGAATCATCAGAAAATATCTTCCAGTTCTTAATGGTGATACCACACTCAAATATAAGTTAGACAATATAGTAAAATTTACAGCAAAAAAAAAACACAAACATAGGTGACATAGTAAAGAAAAAATTTCACAAAAAGGATAAACACAAACCAACTGGCTCACACCCTCTACAGGTTTCTACAAATGTGGACATGTCCGATGTAAAAGCAGTGATTATACCAACACAAGTAAAACATTCACATGGACTCAAACAGGAAATGAATACCACATAAAGAGTAGAATCAACTGTAAATCAACATTTGTAATCTACTTAGTGACCTGCAAGGAATGTACATTTCAATATGTTGGTATCACCACTCGTTCCCTCAAAGACAGAATTAGGGAGCACCTCACGTCTATAGAGGAAAACTTACCTAGAACTCCTATAGTGAAACATTTCCACACACATCCAGCCCATATAAAGAATTTTTATTTTCAGGGAATAGAACATATAGAAAAGGATCCCCAGGGAGGTGACAGATTGAAAACCCTACTCAAAAGGGAAGTCTATTGGATATTTGTATTAGCAACAAGAACACCTACAGGTATCAACAGAAGATATGATGTGAACCTATCCATTGAGTAATATATTACCCTCAATAACTATAAGTAGCAATCATAACACTAGTCAACTGCACAATCACTAGCAGTATCCTTAGATCAAATCCCCTGTCAGATAAGCCCATACATATCTCAATTACTCTCCCCAAACATTCCTACAATACAACCAAGTACTAATTTAGTGAGCCAAACAGTACATTTAAACATCAACAAACATCAAAATACAAACACATATAGAAACAAAAATAACCCTCAGCCCCATACATTAAGACTCCCTGCACTATAATAAGGAGACCAACAGAAAAGAATATACAAAGGGAAAACTTATGCCTGCACCCCTCCATCGTACTAGTATTTCACTTAGGCCTGGTGTCTTATTGATCACTAAGGCAATCATACATTATAGAACAATGTAGGGTATTTTTGCAGGTAACCCTAAGATAGTTTTTACTAATTTCAATATCTTTTTAAAACTTGTATGTTGTTTGTAAAATGTCTTTATTTTTTCTTCTCCTTTATTCCTTATTCTTTTTCCTTTTTTTCTCTCTTTTCTTTTATGTTTGGAGAATGTTTTCAAATAATGTTATTGTAAAATATTTTGAGCAAAATGTATTTATTGTCTCAGTGCACCATCCCAAAGAATAATATACCTGTATTGCACTCCTGAGCCAATCAACTACCTCCCAACCTAGAAACATATGGGTCTCTTTTCATTGGCTAACCCACT
The DNA here is from genome assembly GCF_027579735.1 of Bombina bombina. NCBI lineage: Eukaryota > Metazoa > Chordata > Amphibia > Anura > Bombinatoridae > Bombina > Bombina bombina. Next base: position 539,618,605 of record NC_069500.1, read on the forward strand.
CTATTTAGGCTCACCTGTGGTATCAGATAATCTATCTCTGAGGAAGCGCATGTACGCATGCGCGAAACATGTCAGATAGAAGGTTTCAGATTTATGGTTTTTTTCTTCAAGTTGATACATAGTTACAATACAACTCAAATCACATTTTTTAAGCTTTGTAACATGTAAATAACTGTGTGTGATAGTAAGAAGATAAGAGTCAATAGTACAGGTCACAAAATGATTTTGGCCTAGGTTACAAGTCGAGTACTATTGATAGCGCAGGGTGCACTATCCACTCATTACTAGTGCACAAACCTGATTGCATATTCTCAAGTGCGCAAACCCAACATGAAAATATTAATATTTCACATTCCAATATTCTTCACAGAATATGTTCTGTTTATTCATAAATACATATTTCTTTATATCGGATTTTTTTTGCATAAATATATATTTATACATATATATATATATAAATATATACATGATTGTATATAGGTATAGATATATAGATATATATAGAAATATCTATTTATAAATACTTAAAACATATTCGTCTATGTGCCGAACATTGTAATGTGAAATATTTACAGTAGATACATAGTTAAACATTTTATTAACTATGAATATTGCATAAATATGATTTTTTATGTTTTCATCTACTTAACTGCAAAGTGCTCCAATGCGCTATATATATATATACATTTGGGTGTACATATGTATTTTTGTGATTATTGTGCATATACGTCTGCAAGTATACCTATTTATACATATAACTACATAAATACACATGTACACACATATATATATATATATATATATATATATATATAAATATATATGTATATATATATATATATATGTACATACATACTGTACATATACATCCTTAGACATGTATATGTTAAAGATCTTTGCCTGCATTTTTTTTCTATCACCTGAGACCTCAAATCTTTGCGCCTTTTTAACTTTTTGGTGCAATATTGTTTTTAAATACTTTTTATTAGATGGCACTATCATGCGTGTAACTGTACTTGGTGACATATTTTTTATGTGTTTTTTGAGACTCTGAGGTAGCCCTAACTAGAAAAACATTCAAACATAAATTATGCTCAAGCGATTGCGTTTTACTTTCAACTTGTAATATGAAGGCAAAAACCTAAAGTACGCAAACAGACACGATAAATCCCTTCCTTCTCTCTTTCGCGCAACTGTTAGGCTTACCACTTGTAATCAAGTCCAATGTAGCACAGCCAACATATGTTAGACCTGAATTAAAGTGTTAGAATAAAAGTATAATAAGAACCCTTGTATATTATATTAAAATAAAGTATTTTGCACACACACAAACTATATATATATATATATATATATATATATATATATATATATATATATATATATATATATATATATATATATATATATATATACAGGGGCAACCAGACGTGGACTCCTTGCTCAGTGTGCTTGGAGGAATATAGCTACACCTCTACTCTGTAAAAGGCATTACTGGGCTAAAAAGCTGCACCCAGGTGGTAAATCGCCATAGAACAGGCTAACAATAGTATTTAGCCAGTTGTTCGTTCCTGTGAGTGCACTTCTCTCTGTATATAATGTGTGTGTGTGTGTGTGTGTGTGTAAAATAGAGGTTTATTATAAAACAAAAAGGTTTTAATGGTGATTTCAAGGGATATATATGTGTGTGTGTGTGTGTACATATATATGTCTATGTATATATGTGTGTATTTATACAGTATATGTGCATATGTGTATTCCTTTGTTGAAAAGCATACCTAGGTAGGTTCAACAGCAGCAATATACTTCTGGAAGCTAGATGGAGCTAGGTGGTGATTGATGGTTATACTTATATCCCTCCTGCCTTTGGCTCCTCCTCTGATCTGTCCAGCTAGCTCCCAGTAGTGCCTAACAGAGGATACCAAGAGAATGAACCAAATTTGATAATAGAAGTAAATTGGAATGCTCTTTAAAATTGCATGCTCTATCTGAATCATGACATATTGTATGCCTGTTTAAAGAGGAAAAAAGTAGCAGTGCACTGTCCTTAACTAATACAAAGATCACATCTTCTAATGGATTAAATGTCAACAATCATCAACGTTCTCTCAATTCAGCCTTTAAAGGGCTGTAACAGGTTCCATACTAAATATTTCATAAAGTCAATTTTTATAATAATAATACAATAAAATAAATGAATATAAAATATTAGCAAACAATAGTATGCATACTTCAGACAAAAACAGGGTTTTTTTTTAATATCTTGCTTCTTTTTTCCTATTTCTTTTTTTTGGTTCTTGTTGTCAAGGGAAACAAATAAAATATATATATACTGTATATTATTTCTTGATGTGTTACTTTTAGGATGCAAAGCTGTATTCTTTGCACTATGGTAAAACATCCCCTGCAAACCAATGCTGCTGTCTGATTTGGGGCTTTCCACCTTTCATTGCATTTCATTTTGAATGGATCAGAATTCTAAAAATCAAAAGATCCCAGTGGAATTTAAAGTACATTTAATTATTTGATCATATTAATAGATTATTCAACAATTTCCTTGAATCATTCACCTTTTTATTAGAAGAAATGGAACCTGTGCTTTGTTTTTTGTTTTTGCTTTTTTGTTCTGCTTAGATTTTAATACATCAGGCAAATGGAGGAATTCTTGCAATGACACTGTACAAATGAAGAATGTTTTTAAATAGCATAATGCAGCCTCTTGCCAAATAATGTTACATTTAGAATGTCACAAACTATCGGATGAACATATAAATAGTAGAATATTCTGCTTGGCTTCAAGCTCTGGGTGTAAAATTCTATTTAAAAAATTAAGGTAAACTGAAGTAGGAATTTAAAGGGGCAATCTACTTGAAAATGTTTATTGTTTAAAGGGACATTAAACATTAAATACATGCTAGATAGAATGATGCATTCAAAGAAAAGATTAGTCCATGATTAACATGTAGATGTATTTTTTAAAGTTTCATTAGTTGTTTAAAAAGTGACAAAATAAGTGTAAAGTTTTAGTGTCTATAAAACACTGGTAGCTGCCATGTTGTAACTTGTGTTACCTTCTCTGCTGTGGCCAATTAGGGTCAGTTATAAATAGGTCACTAGAGTGTGCAGCCAATGGTTGTGCCTGATTTAACAGTGTTCTGAACTTCCATTTCTAACAGGAACTGAAAAGCTCACAATTTCAGAATGGAATTACAGGCAAAGAGGATAAAAATAAATAATGAAAGTATATTGCAGAGTTGTTTTATTATATCCAATTTATCATTTTATATTACCATCTCAAAGTGTTTAATGTCCCTTTAAGATATATAATCCCTTTATTACCCATTCCCCAGTTTTGCATAACCAACACGGTTATATTAATACACATTTTACCTCTGTGGCTACCTTATATTTAAGCCTCTGCAGACTGCCCCCTTATCTATCTCAGTTCTTTTGACAGACTTGCATCTTAACGAATCACTCCACAGGAGTAAGCACAATGTTATCTATATGGCATATATATTTATACAAAGTCCAACTTTCAATCCGCCCTCCTGGAGTCAACCACCACTATATAGCTTGAAAATATAGGCATCCAAACAAAAGTATATATAAGCCAGGATTTTTCATCAAATCAAGAAGTCAATTTATTTGGCATTGCGGGGACAAAATTCCACTTCATCAGAACAATAAACACACGTTATCATTGTGCTTAATTAGTGTACAAACAAACACTTTACCTCCCCCTTCCTGTGCAAAAAAGCACCAAGATATATATCATATCCGGTTTTCATTATGTCTCATATTAACCTGTGAACTGGAAGTTCTAAAATCTTATTTCCGGTTTTACGATATTAATATATACACATATTTTGTCCATCAACTGGTATTCTCATAAGTGCATAACATAATAAACAAGTGTAAAATAAAAAATCACATCTTTATTAGACATACTTAACATTACTAATTGTTCAAGCATTGTGATAATACCGGAGGTTAATATGATTTGCATCACTTCCGGTTTCGCAAAATATTATGACCTCCACCAAAACCATCCCTTCTGGTCAGGTAGTGCATCTTAAACAAATGTGTCTTAAATAAGTGAATCATACATACTTCAAATAATGTGTTGCAATACAATCGCACAACATTGTTTAACCGGATATCATTATGTGACGTCATAGCCAGTTTCATGCATACCGGAAATGGTATAGATCCCTGTTCCGGTAAATATTGTGTCAATATAATTGTAAAACATTGGTGTTTATATAATTTTCAAACATCTATGGATAACCTTATAAATGTATACCAGGTGTGTATATGCTATGGGTATATTTATAGGGTTTTATAGTACATATGACCTCAGGGACGTATTGGCATAATATCAATATTGTACATAGTAGAAAAAATATCACACATAAATAAACCTTCAAAGTGATTATACCTAATTATCCAATTCGCACATAGTTCACTAAAACTAGTTCTATTATATATGTAACTATTTATCCGCTAAGGTCCATGTTTTTACCCTATATTTGTAAGATACTACACAACCTGTCTGATCTATTATTCCCATGTATCTTATCTCCTTTCATTATAACTCCAGCTACAAGGTGTCTACACAAACTCAATGCATATTAGTATAGTGGATATGTATAGAGTATAGGTCTAGGGGGTTAGCATGTGAACGTGCAAACCCATTGAGTCTGCTAGCACACATGCATCAATCATCAACATAGAACTGGGACCCTTATCCAGTCCAATGACTGAAAGGAGCCCCTAATTTCCACCACCACTCTAATTTCCCACCTATATATGTAAATGCATTCAGTTGATTATTAGGTCAGACAACCAAGGTCAGGCATGGAATTAAGGCCATTGGGATGGATAGTGTCCAACCTAAAGACTTGACACCCGCTGGATACACAAACTGGGTACCCTTCATCCCAATAGTCTTAACATGTATAATGATTGGCATTGTTTCCTTTCACACCTGATCTGATCACCCAGACTGCTAATAACACCAATACTTTCGATGTTCTGAAACCTGGATGTGGAATAACAGCCTTTTGGAGTCTCAATGCACTAATGGGGTAGACATCTGATTGGATCTGATCAAAATCATTGTTGAGTAAGGAAGCTCTGTAACCAGCATGAACCACTCTTTGGGGATTGGTACACAAATATATTCTGGGCTAAAGCACTGGTGTTTCACACCTGAGCAGCTTGGACTAAAGTACAGGCATCCTACTCTGTTATCAGATGCTATGTAATTTCTTCTTTTGCGGGTGTTTTTCAATGAGTCCGCATTCCGTTTTCTCCGTAGTCTGCCAATTTCCTTGTAAGTCTTTTTGGCTATCCGTAATTGCAGATTAGTATATGGTACTGGTCTTCCACATGTGAAATCGCTGGTCTTGGAGCATTTTTGCAGCATGTCTAACCTTAGGGTTCCTTTTCCTCCGCCTTCCTGTGGGAGTATTTGCCCTGGATGTTGCTGCTCTTGCTCTACGGCTCTTCTGTGGGATACCTGTAGCACAGGTGAAGGAATAATGCAACGCGTTTCAGCTGTAATGGTCAGCCTTTCTCAAGCATATGCATTGGCAGACTACGGAGAAAACGGAATGCGGACTCATTGAAAAACACCCGCAAAAGAAGAAATTACAGTGATCGTTTAACTAACCCCATCTGAAGCACGGATCCCCTGAAACGGACGTGAAACGAAATTCAGCAGGGATTAGGGTGGATTTGAAGCCCACCAAAGCTGCTAAAAGTCAAGTTTCCATTTACATACCTACTAAACGGATAAAACTACCGGAAGGGAAATACCTGGGAGGAGGGTGGATTTCAAACCTGCAAAGCCCTCAACACTACATCTAGGACATCAGAACGCTCCTCCACTACCACCGATAGAGTGGAACATAAGGTCAAATAGATATGCCTGCTAACTTTCCTGTTAACACAGCCTCAAAGTAGCCATACCGCTATTGCCATACTAAAGGCTGCATCCTTATCTTCACACATATATTTCCCTTTTAAGAAGAACTTTTAATATTAATATAACTTTTTATCAACGTTGAACTTAGAAAATTACTACATTCTATTACTGCTAACGATCGGTTTTTAGTTTTGTTTTTCAGTTTTTTAGCTTTAGCTTAAGTTTCAGGGTTTGTTTAGCTCTATTTTCGATGTCAAAAATCAATTTTAAATTCTAAATTGAAATATTGTTGCTTATTATGTATATATAAGAGCATAAAAAGGTTGGCCAACTACTGCATTCATTATATATGTTTTTAGCTACATATATGTATAATATCAGCCTCTTCTGTACACAAAGAGTATATATAATTTAATGTGAATAGACAGTCACAAAAATGCCATTTCTACTAAGAGTAAATATAATTAATAAAATGATTTTCTTTTTAAGAAACAAATTTTGTCGCATATAATTCTTTCTCTATCTCCACTGGGTAGTAGCTAATCTAGCGCTCTTTTTCTAAAAACCTCCTTCCCTAAATACCCCCTTAGGAAGCACAGAGGAAGCTTCCATTAGTAAAAAGATCTTATACCCATTAGCGCAAAGACTATGGGACATATTTATCAAGCTCCGAACGGAGCTTGATGCCCCGTGTTTCTGGCGAGTCTGCACGCTCGCCAGAAACATCAGTTATGAAGCAGCGGTCACAAGGACCGCTGCTCCATAACCTGTCCGCCTGCTCTGAGCAGGCATACAGACATCGCCGGAAATCAACCCGATCGAGTACGATCGGGTTGATTGACACCCCCTGCTGGCGGCCTATTGGCCGCGAGTCTGCAGGGGGCGGCGTTGCACCAGCAGCTCTTGTGAGCTGCTGGTGCAATGCTGAATACGGCGAGCGTATTGCTCGCCGTATTTAGCGAGGTCTGTCGGACCTGATCCACACTGTCAGATCAGGTCCGACAGATCTTGATAAATATGGGCCTATATATCACTTGTACACAACTGCGTTACCAAATAATTTATAGCTTTTGATCTTAATCCAGTGAATGCAGTCCACACCTTTATTTCTATATTTCTATTGATATTTTTGACTTTGCACCCTGGTAGCTGACTGATTGGAATTGTGAGTGCAGATACATGAGGAGTTATATATATATATATAAAAGTTTTTTTTTCTGCAGTCTCCATTGAAGTCTATGGGGAGAAATGGGGGTTGCAATATCTAACGTCCTTTAGTTAACTTGCATCGGGTTTCAATCGCAAGCAAAAAATGTAATTTCAATTTGTAATATGCACGATAACCCATGTGCACAAAAAATTTACTTCTAGCTGTGTTTGCGCTCAAAGTGCTAAATAGCACACTACTTGTAATCTAGCCCAAAGTGTTTGGCCATCGAATCTCTAATAAGAATGTGCGCTATCTGTATTTACTACCTGCATCAGTGCAGACCAGGAAATATGTGTTTGTACATCACATCATTATGTCATACAACCCTAAAATCACAATACTATTACATTTGATTATTAACTTAGCATCAGTGATAGGGAGAACAGTGAAATATGTCACCTTGGTGGGTATAGTGCTACGTTTTATATATTTACCTTTACATGCAGAATAAATACAGTTTAATGGGTTATATGTAAATACTGGGGGCTGTTCTGTAAGAACTTTTGAGGTATATTGTGATCCCCAAGTTCCAGAATATGAGCGTCCTGGAGGGGGATAACAGCATGGAATCCTCTAGCTATTTTATTGTATTATTATTTCATTACTATTCCGTAAGCACCAAATATGAGGACTATTTTTTTTTATTTTGTAAACCCCAATTTAAAAGGTAATGAGGATACAAGACTGAAGATCCCTGTGCACAATGGTGAAGCAAGGGTCTATGTTAGGCTCCTCATAGCCTGGTTGAGTGGCTTGTGATAGGCAATAATGGAGGGTTCGGGTTCTAATGGGTGGGGCTTGACTGTTGGACTTATGATTGTTAAACAATGTACTCAGGCAAACAGCTGATAAGAGTTCATTTAATTGGCTTGTGTCTCTCTCTACAACAGCTATAATAAATGTCTTACAATGTATTAAAGAAACAATTAAATCAAAATTAAGCTTTTATGATTCAGTCTAATTTACTTCCATTTTCTAATTTGCTTTTTTCTATTGGTATCCTTTGTTTAATATCATTCCTAGGCTCAGGAACAGCAATGCACTACTTGGGTCTAGCTGCTGATTGGTGGCTGCACATATATATGACTCTTGTCATTGGCTCACTTGTCCCTGTAGAGCGTTGCTTCAACAAAGAATGAAGCACATATGAAAATAGAAGTGATTTGGAAAGTTGTTTAAAACAATGTTTCTTACTTATGCTACAGATCACATGGTCATGATCACACAAGTTAGCAACAGACACTGCGGTTTGGGGGGTAAATAAAAAAAATAAAATCATTATAATACAACATAAAGCCAATGTAAAAATATGAGCACTGTGGTGTATCGGTGTCTGTGCTTTGGAATTTCCATATTAGTATTGCTTTCAGTTTTGTTTCAGGAGGGAAAAAGCAAACTTTTTTGCTTGGGAGTATTTAGCAAATTTTGATGCAGAAGACATTACCCCCTGCCCTAACTTACCAGTGTTACTGGGCACATTGGTCTCATGTAAATATCACTACAGTATTTACAATAGTATTTTAATGTGTGGGCTAACATTTTTAAGCACTATTTGGTTCTCACACATAAGCAGTTTTGCACACATTTTTAGGCACTTGCACTTTACAAATATGTTACATTGTTATAGCAAAACCCTGAAATGTGTGTTAATTGTATTTTATTCAATGCTATAAAAGAGATGTGCGCAAAATATGTGTTTTGTGTTATGTGACTGAAGTTACAGGTACAGCAGCCACCGACTAATATCAAGGTTAGACTGAGAGTCTTCCTATTGGTGTTCTCTTTGGAATGTATACAGTTACATGACAACAATAACAAAGCATATAGTGCTTACCCCACTCCAAGGTCTTATTCAGCAGTTTACATATCAGGTGCTCAGTAACCAGGATACTCCAGATCTCAGCAACTTGCATAGAAATGCCAGCATTCTTTTCAGGAAAACCTAGGGGTGATTTATTAACTCCTAGCAATGTTCCCCCACTGAGCTCTGTACTTGCAACACACCTGAGCTCTCTAATAGTGCACGGCTATTGGGGTGATGTAACACTGCCAGGAGATAATAAATCCGTTTAAATTAAAAAAAAAAAAAAATTGTTGCAAGTTTTGAATAATGCAAAAAGAGAGTTGGTTTGCATACTGACTGTTATTGTAAAAGAATAAGGGAAAACATTGTTTGATTTGTAAGTTGCAAATACAGAGGTTTGCTACAGGATATTTTTTTTTTTTTTTTTTTTAAAGGCATAGGGGCATATTTATCAAGCTCCGAATGGAGCTTGATGCCCCGTGTTTCTGGCGAGCCTGCAGGCTCGCCAGAAACAGCAGTTATGAAGCAGCGCTCACAAAGACCGCTGCTCTATAACCTGTCCGCCTGCTCTGAGCAGGCGGACAGACATCACCGGAAATCAACCCAATCGAGTACGATCGGGTTGATTGACACCCCCCTGCTGGCGGCCCGTTGGCCGCAAGTCTGTTGGTCCAATGCAGAATACGGCAAGCGTATTGCTCGCCGTATTCAGCTAGGTCTGTCGGACCTGATCCGCACTGTCGGATCAGGTCCGACAGACCTTGATAAATAGAGGCCAAAGTGTGCAAAAAGAGACTGCACACTGAGTGGCACTGGCCTTGTGGACAAGCACAGAAGTTTTTCTAGCTATTGTTCTGTCTCAGTGAGTGTGTCTCTCTATTTTCTTGATTAAATATAGAGGTGTGTAAGAAACACTACACATGAAATAGGTCATAGCATTGGGACATTCAAAAATGAAAAATAAATTATTACTCTTTACCTCAGCAATGTGAAGACAATGGTCCATATTTATCAAAGGTCTTGCGGACCTGATCCGACAGTGCGGATCAGGTCCGCAAGACCTTGCTAAATGCGGAGAGCAGGAGGACAGGGTTATGGAGCAGCGGTCTTTGTGACCTGAAGGCTCGCCAGAACACGGGGCATCAAGCTCCATTCGGAGCTTGATAGATAGGCCCCAATGACCGGCATTTATTAACTGACAGACAGACAGTGTTCGTTCACATGAGCCTGTCTGACTGTGATCGCAGAATGTGGGCAGCATATAGTAATACGCTGCCCGTATTTAACAATGCCACCTCCTGCTCAGACTAGCCCAATGGTGTGCGAGTAGGGGGTTATCAATCACCCCGGGGCAAACGTTTTCAGGTTGATTTATTCCGTCAACTAATAGCTGGAGTACTGGTTAGAAAGCTGCGGTCTTCTGACCGCTGCTTCCTAATTTTTGGCTGCAGGCTCGCTACACTTTGCATGTAATGTCTATTTAGATAGCCAATTAGCCTTTTATTTTTCTGCCTTTTTTCAAAATGTGTTGCTCATACTGCAGCTCATAAACACACTGTAGTTTATTGTATTAGAAATTAAAGGGACACTCTAGTCAAATTTAAACTTTCATGATTCAGATAGAGGATGCAATTTTAAATATCTTTCCAATTTACATCCATTAACAAAATGTGTCTTTCTATATTTACACTTTTTGAATCACTAGCTCCTACTGAGCATGTGCAAAAATACACTGAATATATAGATATATGCATTTGTGATTGGCTGATAGCTGTCACATGATACAGGAGGAGTTGAAATAGACATCATTTTGAAATTTGTCAGAAAATAAATCTACTACTCATTTGAAGTTTACACTAAGGGGTAAATTTATCATACCCCGGGCTGACATGATTCGATATAGTGAATCATGTCCACCATGCATTGCTGAATGCCGACAGCATACGCTGTCGGCATTTAACATAGCACAAGCAGTTCTGCAGATTCGCGGCCAATCGTATTCGATCGGGTGGATTGATGTCTGCAGCCTCAGAGGCTGCGGACAAGTTAAGGAGCCTGCTTCTTAACTCCTATTTCCTGCATTAGGCACCGTTCGGGGTTTGTTAAATCGGCCCCTACGTGCTATTGTATTGTCTTGTTATTATGCATTTGTTAATTATGCAAATCTACTGTATTTTCTGGTCCTTTAAGAGTTATGTGTGATTCACAATGTTGAGACTATTGAATTGTTTGTTATGACTTCAAGCAAGTATTGGCTGAAAAAAAACCCTATCTATATGTAACCTAGTAACAAAACAATATTTGTGTTATATAATTGGACAACCATATGCAATGTTCCTTTTAATTTTGTTTGCTCAATTGAACTGAATCTATAAACTGCATATTTAATTTTCAGATTGAATGTCATTTTGTTGTTCTTTTCTTATTTATTACACTTTCTTGTTTGCCATCTATCGTACTCATATTTCTGTGAAGTAAACTAAAATAATTAATAATATAACCAAATAAATACATTGTGTTCATATGATTACAGATAAAGTACAGTAGTAAATCAGTCAGTACTATTAACCTTCACCACAAAATATTAAAGGTACATGATCTTATTCTATAAGCCAGAGGCATTTTACAACTGTTATTGCTGTTTATGTTAGTCTGTTCAAGCAGAGATATATTGGATAAGATCAGCCTATGCTGTTTTACAGAAGTTGGTTATAAAACATTGCTGGGCTTTTCTAGAATAGTCACACAGACTACATAACCATGAGTATGTAACACTCCTCATTGCATAAATATCGTTTGGACCAAATAGCTGAGGAGTGTATATAATTAATCAGTGTCAGGTGATTTAAAGGTAAAAAAAAGGTTTGTTTCTGTATTTGCATAACACAATGACTTGTGTATGGGGCTTCCTAACAACATTACTGTATCAAGTACCAACACCAATATATAAGACAAATTAACTTTTTGACATCTGCATAGTTGTCTCTAGGGAGAGATGGGGGGGAAGCTGAATAATAGCTAACCCATGTGTGTAGAGGTAGCCCTCAGTTTACACAAGATTCCATTACTAAAGGAACTTCTATAAGTTAATAAGTTAATAAGTTGCATTTAAAAAAATGACTAAAGTTATAAAGTGCTTTGTTGAAAATGTAAAAACTACATTTTGTGATTAAATTTAAAACTATAAGCTTTGTAAATCTTTACACTGTAAACTAATTTGATACATAAAAAATACGTTACATCTTGCTAAATGTTGAAATTTGTAATGTAAAGATGTCTCCCCTTTAATTTGTTAAAAATGATCGATGTACCTGCCTTAAAGGGACACTAAACCCAAATTGTTTCTTTAATGATTCAGATAGAGCATGCAATTTTAAGCGAATGTCTAATTTACTCCTATTATCAATTGTTCTTTGTTCTCTTGCTATCTTTATTTAAAAAGCAGGAATGTAAAGAGCCGGCCCATTTTTGTTTGAGAACCTGGGTTATGCTTGCTTATTGGTTTGCTAAATGTAGCCACCAATAAGAAAGCGCTATCCAGGGTGCTGAACCTAAAATGGGCTGGCTCCTAAGCTTCAAATTCCTGCTTTTAAATAATGAAAGCAAGAGAATGAAGAACAATGAATAGTAGGAGTAAATCAGAAAGTTGCTTAAAAATGCATTCTTTATCTGAATTATTAAATACAAAAAATTGGGTTTAGTATCCCTTTAAACTGTTTACAGACAGCTTTTTTACTATAGCTGATTTTGCTTGTTGAAATTACCAGCTATACTGATAATACTGTAGTTATACTTAGAGAAAAGGCAGTCAAAATCAACTTCTCACTGGTTTGTGGAAGAGAGAGACCTCAGCAATTCACAGGGGAGAACGGGAAATGTTTGGCCCAGGGGACAAATACAACAGTCAATGGTATGCGAATCCGCCTACTTAAATTCTTTATTTGATTATGTATATTTATGTATACTGACGTGTGCAATTAAAGGGCACTATAATGACATTTAATGAGTGCTAGCCTGTTTGTTGAGTGTGCATCTATGTGTATCATATATATATATATACAGTATATATACATATATATATATATATATATATATATATATATATATACACACTCACTCACACAGATACATACCCAAAAAAGTCTGCAAAAATAGAAGAAATAAGCAACCTGCAGGCACTGCTTTCCACTGTAAGCACATCGCCAATTTTAAAGTGTGTCCTGTTTGCTTCCGCTGGCCCTGATTTCATTACTGATAGCGACCCAGGGGGAAATTGCCACCCTGCCCCCTGGCCCAGTCCACTACTGGCTCAGCACATTTGAAAGGTTGTTCATACAGCATCTTTTAATATAAAAAAACTAAACACACTCACACAGTTTTAGATAATTATGTATTGCTGATAATTTATTAACAAAAGCTCACAAAAAACTCCTCATGTTCCATTTTCGGATGTATGTTGCCAGTGATCTGAATACTATAACTTCTCACACACTGATACACACATACATACACACACTCAGAGACACATGCGCACATACACTCATAGACACACACACACACATTTACTAAAAAATTCACACACTAATACACACACACACACACTCATGCTCTTACACACTCACACATACACATACACACACTCATAGACACATAAACACACACACTTATAGACCCATGCACACACACACTCATACACACACTCACACACTAACAAATTCACACACATACACTCACACACATACACACTCATTCACACACTCACACACTAACATATTCACACACATACACTCACACACTGACACTTACACACTCATAGACACATATACTCACACACTCAGATACAGATGCATACACACACACACTCATGCAGACATACACTCATACACACATACACACACTCACACACACTAACACATTCACACACATACACTCGCACACTAATACACACATAGACACACACACTTACACACTCATACACACACACACACCCATACACACATATACACATACACACATGCACATATACACACACACACACACTCACACACACATACACACTCACACAAATACAGGTTACCCCTTCATTATTTAATTTGTAAGTTATTGGCATGGGCAGTTTTTAGTAGCCCCTCTATATCAGACTTTTTAACCCTACACACACATCCACCTCATCATCAAAAGTGTTGTTTCTGGACCTGACTATGGACAGTTGTTATCTATTTACAGATAGGGACCAATACCTGTTAAACTGTGAACACTTAGGGCCAGATTACAAGTGGAGCTAGAAGTAAGCTTTTTGTGCGTGTTGGGTAGTGATTGTATTAACAAGTTGAAAGTAAACTGTTTTCGCAGAGGCAATAACATCATGCGTGCAAAAAGCCAAACTTAGAATATCGCACGCGCAATAACGTATTTCCCCAAAGGAGTCAATGGAGCAAAAAAAGTTGAAAAACCCTACTTGCGCGCAAATCGCATATTCTCAAGTGCGCTAACCCGTAATACACTTACTGGACCCTTTTGCAGTCCAGAACATGGACATCACAGAAGTTTTCCCATTTTTGGTGGGCCAATCTTTGTTGATGTGATATTTTGTTTGGAGGATACTCCCTTTATATTCTATTGTTTTTCTAAGATATTATAGTATTGATAAAGGTCCAATTTGGGGCTGAAGCATGTCGACAATTACAGACATTTTCAGCTTGAGTTTTCCACTACTATTGTGGGGGTCCGGTAAGCCTATTAGGTTTAGGGCAAGAGCATCTATCACTTTGGTATTGCACATTTCCTTAGGTTCTAATTCACATGGGATCATTTAGACACACTGCAGATTATAATTATTTTTATTTAATATTTATTTATATTTTTACAATTTTTCATTGAGGAACATTTAATTACTATTTTTTGCCTTGTGGACATTTTATTACAATTTTACTTCATCTCAGGGGATTAGCAAGAAATAAGTACACCCCCTTTTTTGAGGATTATCTTAAAACTACTTATTTTTCTATGACTTTCCATTGATTTATTTATTTCAGGACACAGAGTCACTTATCACCTATCTCTATTTATAGTGACACAAATTTATATTCAAGGATATATTTTTCCGGCCCCCAAATATTTGGTCAGCCTTTTTTATACATGTACATATATTCTTATCTTATGTTTTTCTTTTATGTATGTGATTGTATCATCCATATAATATTGATTTGATTTATCTATATAAATAACCAGTATTTGTTTTGTATATACTATATGCTCACACTGAGCCTCATTAGACACTCTTATTATGAGTGTAACTGTACTTTGTAATGTATTTTAAATGTGTTTTGTGACACTTATTTGTTTTGTGAAACAGTAAACCAGAGCACTGAGGATGCGCTATCCCAGCGTGTGTTAACTTCAATTGCGCTAAAGGGATCATGTTTACTTTCAACTTGTAATACTCGCGATAAACTCTAAGTGCATGTGCGTAACTGTTAATGCGCCACTTGGACTCTGACACTTATTTAGGTAAATGGGACAATTTCACATTGAATCCTGAAAATATGATCGATATTCCTGTTAAAGGGCCACTGTAAGTAAATATTTTCTATGCCTGTTACTAACTAACTACCCCAAATATGCTTTTTATCAATAGCATTTCTTTAACATATCTCTACTGTATATCAGAAATCTTGTCTGCAAATTTAATTGTTTTCCAAACCCCCTCCATGGGTATCCTTTGCTCTGTACCAATCCGTTTACAATACCTAGGTTTCAAAATGGCGCTTTAAACACAAAGTTATTGGTTTAAGTATTTTGAACACTCAGTGCTGAAAATAGTGGGCAGGATAACGTGACATCATCGGCGAATAAAAGATATAACTTTTAGAACGTTATGAAACTTCGTTTTGGAGAAAATATAGGTCAGGAGGTTTTAATTAATGTTTATTAACTTTAATATGTTAGTTGTTTAGCTTAAAAATTATAACAGAAAGTAATCCTTTAAGGAAACACCAAAGGAACTTGAAAAATAAAGCAAAATAAATGTTTATTGTTCAGAATGAATAAACTTGTTAATATTAAAATATTGGCCACTGATCTAGCTTTAACTCGTTCCTGTGTGGGTTTTAACACGTCTTTGTATCAGCCTAGCCTGAAGTGCTATTTGGTTGTAAACAATGACGAGTTTCACTCATGTTCATAGAAACAGCAGCCCCCAAGAGAATTGGCATTTAACAAGCTTTTATTTTAAATTCCTGGTACTTGGCTTAATCAGAAAAACAAACAATAGCCACTTGAGCTAACTATGTCAAAAGCTTTTGATAAAGTGCATCATGTTCCAGAAAATACATTTTTGCAGAAAAAAATGGATGGTTGATATATTAATTGCATTCTGTAAACATTTTAGCTGTTATTACATTAATTCTTCATTAGGGTTTAAGCTTAACACTCCCATATGTAAAGATCTTAAAGGAATATTAGACTGTATGAAATTGTAAAATAAACTATTTAATTATGTGTAGTTAAAACAACTTTTCAATTTACTTTCATTACAAGTATAAAACCATTTTTCCAAACTGCTTGGGACTGGAAGAAGTTTAAAGTTTTGGAATAGTTTGAACTTTGAAAATGTGTATATTTGCATCTGTAAAATAGGACAGCTTGGAAAGGGAATGGGACCAAATATAAACGACAGTAGCTTCTGTCATTTAGGCAATATTTACATGTCATAATACTGCTTATACGTTATACCATTTGTAATACTTGTGTATACATAGTACCATCAGAAAGATATTACAGTACTGTAATCAGAAAGGTGATGGTCATTTTAATTATATATAGACTCATATTTGCATTTTAGAATCCAAAAACAAACCAAAGATGAAGGCAGAATTGTGTTTGGCTTGCAGGGAACATGGTCATTTAAAATATATATATATATATATATATATATATATATATATATATATATATATATATATATATATATATATATATATATATATATATATATATATATATAAATCAGAATTTCTGAAAAATTCTAGATTTTGGAATTTATTTTTCCAATTTTCTTGTGATTTTATAATGGTCATTGCTATATTTCAACTTTGGTCAGTTAGGGTCAGATTTAAGACAGGCAATAAGGCTGTGGGGAACATAGGATTATTTAAGTAATTATTTAACAGTGTTTCCACACAGCCTTGTTTACCTACTCTATTTTATTGCCCTACTTAAATCTGACTCAAACTATCCTCAGTAGAAGAGAGAGGTAAATAGAAAACTTAAGTTCAAATATGGTGGCGTCTGTTACTTTATAGCAACTAAAGCTCTTTATAGAAACTAAAGCTTTATACATATATTCAATATTTAAAAACTGATATAATTGTAAAAAAATATATCAACATGTTGTTCTCAGGCTAATCTTTAGCTGAATACATCATTATGGATAATATTTTTTTACTGCTTAAATAGCCCTTTAATAACAAAGCATAGAACTTCAAGGACGTTAAATGCAAATAAAATATGTAAATGCTGCATATAAAAGAGCTCTGTTTAAAGATGTTATTATTTTTTATCTATTTATTTATTTACATATTTATTTATTGTCAAATCATTATCCCCATGGGAGGTTGATTTCTGCTGTCTCCCGTTTACATATTTTTTCCAAATTGCAGTATTTAAATGTTCAGTATGCGTGTCAATTTCAACAGGCAAAAGCAGCTATTTCATGTGACAAAAGATTATCAGGAGTGGACCCATTATAAGGTGATAAGATTTAACATTACATTGTCCCATTAAAATGAAAATGTATTTGTTATGTTTACCAATAAGAATGGCATTCAAATTTGGCAAAAGGTTCAGTGGCAAGAGATCTGTCCAGTAGCAAAATTTGTTAGGGAGAAAGATTTCCTGATTACGGGTAAATGATGTCAGCACTTTGTATGTAGTGTACAGAGCCATGATATTACTTAATACCGTAAAGTGTAACTTACAGTATATCATAAGCTGCAATGTGTAACAACTGCCTGTTACACCATTTCCCATTTTAAAACCATTATTGTTCTGTTTTTCAATGATAGGGAAATGTTTGGATAGGCCACTGAAATGATGACCGCAGACATAAACTAACAATAAATAATGTACAAGTAATAAATGATAAACAATCACTATTCTTTAAAACTGATATGTCAAGGTAATAAATAAATATAATATTTTTAAAGTAACACTGTAGGATAAAAATATACATGTAACAAACAATTTAATATCAAACTAAAACCTGCATGAAACATATGCTACATACTGCAGCATTCATTATCACAGGAGGATAGAGACTACAGCTTTATAAGTGCATAGGAACAAACTTTCATAATTCTCATGAAAAAATTGGGAATATATGGCACATGAATATTTCTTTTTCAAGAAAAAATGTACAATATTTTTAAAAATTTTACAGGTAGAAAAAATACAATATGCATAAAATAAAACATGCACTCATTTTATTTACTTGATAAACATTGACATTATAGATTACATAATAAATAGAACTATAACCCATTCTAAAAAAAAATTAAAAACTGTCAGCTTTGCTTATTATCGCATTTACAGGTGAAACTCTAAAAATTAGAATATCGTACAAAAGTTAATTTATTTCACTAATGCTACTTAAAAGGTGAAACTAATATATGAGATAAACTCATTACATGCAAAGCAAGATAGTCCAAGCCGTGATTTGTCATAATTGTGATGATTATGGCTTACAGCTCACGAAAACCCCAAATCCACAATCTCAGAAAATTAGAATATTACATGCAATCAATAAAACAAGGATTGTACATACCTGTAGAACAGTGTCGGACCTCTGAAAAGTATAAGCATGCATACTGTATGTACTCAGTACTTGGTTTGGGCCCCTTTTGCAGCAATTACTGCCTCAATACAGCGTGTCATGGAAGCTATCAGCCTGTGACACTGCTGAGGTGTTATGGAAGACCAGGATGCTTCAATAGCGGCCTTCAGCTCTTCTGCATTGTTTGGTCTCATGTCTCTCATCTTTCTCTTGGCAATGCCCCATAGATTCTCTATAGGGTTCAGGTCAGGCGAGTTTGCTGGCCAATCAAGCACAGTAATCCCACGGTCATTGAACCAGGTTTTGGTGCTTTTGGCAGTGTGGGCTGTGGTGACATTTAAAATCCCTTCCCCCAGGTACACCTTTCTCTCTGAACTATAGACACTCCCAAGGGCCTCTTGAGTGGCAGTTGAAAGGCCACTCCCCTTTTGAATTGGGGTATAAAATACTGTAACACCAGAACCTCTCTCTCTTTTTTTTATCTTGGGCATGCTGTAAAGATGGCTGACACTCTGAAGAAATATGGCTAAGTACATTCCTATGATTATTTTAGCAGTATTGAACAAATTGGGGTTAGTGTAGTAAAGTTGCCCTGTATCTTAAAATGTGGACTGTATCTGTAAAATAGATTTATATATATATATACCTGTAAATATTTATCATATTATTAACATATATTGATTCCTAAATAAACTGTTTGGCAAATAATGGAGGCCCTCTTATAGAGTTTATTTCACAATTTATCTGTGTTGGTTTTAGTGGTTTCACCATAGAGATTTAGTATATTATATTTAGTAGAAAGTAAAGATTATTTTAAATTAATAGATAACCACATGGGCAGGTGCCAAGTCCTGCTAGAAAATGAAGTCAGCATCCCTATAGAGCTTGTCTGTGGAAGGAAGCATGAAGTGCTCCAAAATCTCCTGGTAGACGGCTGTGTTGACCCTTGACTTAATGAAGCACAGTGTACCAACACCAGCAGATGACATGGCTCCCCAAATCAACACAGACTGTGTAAACTTCACATTGGACTTCAAGCATCTTGCAGTGTGTGCCTCTCCATTCTTCCTCCATACTCTGGGTCCTTGGTTTCCAAATGAGATGCACAATTTGCTCTCATCAGAAAAGAGGACTTTGGACCACTGAGCAACAGACCAGGTCTGTTTTTCTGTAGCCCAGGTAAAACACTTCTGACGTTGTTTGTTGTTCAGGAGTGACTTGAAAAGAGGAATACGACATTTGAAGCCCATGCCCAGGATCCATCTGTGTGTGATGGCTCTTGTGAAAGTCCCCAACACTTTTGAATGGCCTTTTCCTGACAATCCTCTCCAGGCTGCGGTCATCCCTGCTGCTTGTGCACCTTTTTCTTCCACACTTTTCCCTTCCACACAACTTTCTATTAATGTGCTTTGATACAGCACTTTGGGAACATCCAACTTCTTTTACAATTACCTTTTGAGGCTTTCCCTCCTTATGGAGGGTGTCAATGATGGTTTTCTGCACAACTGTCAGGTCAGAAGTCTTTCCCATGATTGTGATTCCTACTGAACCAGACTGAGAGACCATTTAAAGGCTCAGGAACCCTTTGCAGGTGTTATGGCTTAATTAGCTGGTTAGAGTGGGACACTTTGAGCCTAGAATATTGCACCTTTTCACAATATTCTAATGTTCTGAGATTGTGGATTTGGGGTTTTCATGAGCTGTAAGCCATAATCATCACAATTATGACAAATCATGGCTTGAACAATCTTGCTTTGCATGTAATGGGTCTATCTCATATATTAGTTTCACCTTTTAAGTTGCATTAGTGAAATAAATTAACTTTTGCACGATATTCTAATTTTTCGAGTTTCACCTGTATTTTCCTTGTATTTTGTTTATTTTAGTTCCACCCCTCTAATGCACATAAGCTCTTACTAAAGACAATGCATATCCAATTGTGTGTGGCTTCCGGAGGTCCCTTTACCTTTGTCTCAGGTTTTCTCACTGTACTTTGGGATTACTAACCATTTCATGCTTTGCTATATACCTTCATATGAATTAATGTCACTTATCCTATATGTATATGCTTGACTTCTACTTTACAAATATAATTATTTTTATATTTATCATCAGTATCATTTATTTATTATGCACTGCCATGTACTTGCCAACTGTAACTAAGTTCCTTGGACAGTGCCAATTTTTGGCCTCCTTTCATGTGGTATAATTATCCCACGCTATAAAAATCTGCCCTGCGGTTGGTGCTTAGCATCAATGTCTGTGGTCATTGTAGTCCATCATAATGTCTTTTCTGGTCTTTTGTATATATTTGTTTGCATACTGTGGGTGGCATCTGAGTCTTCTGTACTTTATATTAGAGCTGCAAAATAATAAAGTAATACATCTAATTTGGTGAAACTTCTGCAGCTTAAAGAATGGACTGAATAATACTTTGTACATATTCTGTGCAATTTACTTTGCATGTTACGAGGTAGAGCGCTGAGGGCGGAGCTATGAAAACAGTAGGTGAATGTGGTCAATACTACCATAACCAGCTTTCTTGATTGCTTTGCTGCCATATGTTGTTGGAATGTATTTTTCTCAAATGTTGGCAACTATAGAGCTCCAATAAAACTCTATTAATCCATACTTCATGTGGCTTTGTACCTCACTATAGGAAGCTAACAATGATATAAAAGTACACTTACACCAATAATGTTTCCTTTTGACATTGTTTGGATATTAATTTCACACCCCTAGAAATGTTATTGCTGTAATGAAAGTATTTCACTGCAGTTATGTTGCATCTAACATTTACAATCCAAGAAGGTTAAGCTTCTATCTCCCACACTCAGCCTATACCCTATTCCTAATCCTCAACCTTAAACCTAAGATCTCAAACCAATGGTATTGGTGTTATGCAATCTTCCAAGTGCATTCTGTGTGCTATTTGGCCAGCAACATTTACACTGATATTAAAAGATGAGCTCCCATCCTAGATAAGAAGATCTGCAGAAGAACTACAGTGGTAGAAATAACGCTGCTTCCCATATTATCATAGCTCACTCCACAAACAGCACTTAAATATGCCACTATTTCAGCTACAGATCCAGAAAAGAATGAGACTGTGTAATAGTCAGATTCCTCATTGCCGACTGGGTGTCATGAAGGGTCAATGCCCCCTCCCTGCTGTGTAATGGTTACTGAGTGCATAAAATATATGTTGAAAGTCTCTGGAGGTTGTGCATACAGTGAAAGAATACTCAGTGGGTGAATGCAAGAGTAGGAGACTAGGAGAGTGCTCAGGGGTGGGCATAAGGTCTTCTGAATTTAAAAACATTTCCAATTTACTTTTATTATCCAATTTGCTTTGTTTGCATTTTATTATTTGCTGAACATATATCTAGATAGGTAGAGATCACTACACAGCAGGAAAAAGTGCTGCCATCTTGTGTTCTTGCTAATGAATAACAGTCTTTCAAAACTGATGAGATATAGTGATGTAGACATGTGTAAGATCTGAGTTTACCTAAAGGATAACAAGAAAACAATGAACACTTGACAATAGAAGTACATTGTATGTATCTGAATCATGGAGGAACATTTTGGTAGTTTATGTCCTTGTAAGGGTGGTAGAATGGCTGAATGTGAGTGTGAATTAGGGTGAGAAGAGGGTCTGCATTTAAGTATGTAAGCACGGGAGAGTGCCCACATTGGTACACAAGAGTGGGAGAGCATCTGGGGGTTTGCCTAAGGGTGGCCTTGTGTACGTTTTGTATGTGTGGAAGAGTGCTTCTTCCTTATTGCTGCCCTGGATACGTCCTCCATACCTGGAGGGTTCCAGGCTGGGTTATGATTGATGTAAGTGCAGCCCCCCTCTCAGGAATTTCTAAGCTATAACATTACTATAGGGGCAAGAAATGCATATATTAATTTCTCTATCCCTGTCATTAAGAGGCCTGGGAATTTGTCAACATAAAGGACAAATATCAAACATAAGGATCTTACATATATATTCCTTCTAGTATTGTACAACTGTATAACTCACACTCCTTTCTTTCTTTTTTTTTAATGGAAAGCATCTGCTCACTCAACATTAAAAGGAAGTATTATCAAATATATTCTATAAGTTATGCACAATAAGTTATGCACATTTGCAGAAACTAACATATATTAAATACTTAAGATAGCTAAGAAATTAAGCATTTTGTGGCTTTTAAACCATACTCCATCAGATCAGGTTTGAATGATACCTTCCCTACCCCTTTAGACTAGAGAACCTGGGTTTCTAAATAAAATGTAACTATTATTTTAATAATTCAGATCTACAGTCTGGGAGCCACAATGTGATTAACCAGCATATTTTATTTGTCCCTCAACTTGTGCAGCCTGCAAGCAAACTGTGTCTGAACAAGAAACAGATTATTGTTATTTATCTCATAATTGAAGTATTAATCTTCAAGCAGAGAAACTGCACAAACAGCCCTAGGAGAAATGTATTTGATTATTTGAGGGTTGTTTATACATAAATGCACTGCATATTTTATTACTATTTCTAGAAATTGGTTTACTATCTATCTATTTATCTATCTATCTATCTATCTATCTATCTATCTATGTGTCGTTGTTGGTTCATGTTATATTTTAACTTTTTGCCAATAAAGCTGTTTCAAAAATTGCACCACAACTGCCTGGGCAGAGTCTCTTAGGGAGGTTAAAGTGGATCCTTGAGACAATGGCGTCAATGAGTGCAACATAGCACTCACTATTAAAGTTTTAATTGCCAGGGCGCTCTTTAATTCAAAACTATAATATTTAAACTTAGAGCACACTAGTTGTATTACAATTATTATCACTTTTATTATTATTATATGTGAGGTTTCAGGGTATCACCCCTGTCTTCAGAAAAACTATTGTTTGAAGCAACTATATGCAATGCATTGCTCATCTGTTAGTCAGGAGGACTAGACTTCATTTCTGGAAGCATTGATAGTTGTCTATGGGTCCCTTTTCTCATAGGGAATTGCTTACTGACTGGTCAAATTATAAAATATTGTATTATCCTATCTATTATCTAAAATTTAGTATTTTGTCTAGTACAGCCAATAGGAAACCAGTGTACATCTGGTACTGATCATGGTTAACTGACGTGTTGTTCTCCAAAAATGAAACAAAATAGTAAAGACATTGTGTATCATAGATGGCAAAAAATCAGGTTGCTATGAAAATAAAATAAGAACTGGTTGATTTGTTCACTGTTCTTAAATGTTGTTTACTTATCATTATGATGATATTATATATTTAGAACCTAAGAAAGAAATTATATGAGGTATATCATGCCCATGCAAATTGCAGTCCTTGTATCCATGGCTATAATTGAGTATAATTAAGTATTTTTGTATGTCAGTGATAATTTCAAAACACTGTGTTGTACAAAAACACAATTAATACAGTATGTGGCACTCTGTTAAAAGTTTGATGAAATCTTTCTAGGACTGGATATATTGTTTACAAGCTGAAAAAAACATTACTGAAGACAATTTGTAAAATATAATTGCATTGTATGAACAAAGAGAGTACAGTCCCTGAAAACAGTACGTACAAAAGTGGAAAGGAAGCTTTAGCAGTATTTTATGTAAGTGTACTCAGTAACTTCAAGTGCGGACAAGTCCCCGCTCAATGCTGTAAACAAGACAGCTGCTGCAACTATCCCACTTGCAAGTTATGGACACCTGGATGTGACAAAGAAATCCATTTCATTATTAATATAAAATACAAATGAAAAGTATTTTATATAGAGTATAAGTAATCCCCACACCCGGCATCAGCGAGAAAGGGATACCCAAATGAAGCAGGCAAACGACAGTATATATACAAAAAACCTTTATGTAATAACAGAAAGACAAGGGCCTTAACCCATAATCAGGACGTTTCGGCTCTCACAGGAGCCTTTTTTTAAATGGAGGGCTCACACACATACACACACACATATATATATATATATATATATATATATATATATATATATATATATATACACACACATACACATACACATATATATATACACATACACATACACATATATATATACACATACACATACACATACACATATATATATATACACATACACATTCAGCACATACATATAAACAAAGTAAAACAAAATTAGTGCGACTGGATTAGTGCGCATATTATTATTAAGTTGAAAGTAAAATGTTAGCGCACAAGTGACTCGGGCGCACTAGCTCCATGATTTCAGATATTGCAACCTCACTAACCCCCTCTCCCCATAAAAGCATTTTTATTTATCACTCATGCGCTAACCAGACACTGCGCTAAAGCCAAAGATGCAATTCCTATGTTCTTCATTTAGAAAATGTTCTTTTATTTAAAAAAAACTTTCTCTCTCTCTCTCTCTCTCTCTCTCTCTCTCTCTCTATATATATATATATATATATATATGGGATATGAATTTTTTTGTAAAATATCTCTCTCTCTATATATATATATATATATATATATACAGTATATACAGATATATAAATATATATACATATTTTTATTTTTAAGTGAAGAACATATTAAATATGTTAAACATAATATGCATGTTTCAAGTTGTTTGACTGTGAAGAGCTCAAAAGTGTGTGTGCATATATGTGTGTGTGTGTATGTTTTTATATGTGTATATATGTATGCGTGTGTGCACATACATATTTACTCATATAAACACATAAATACACAGGTATATTACACACACACATACAGTATATATATATATAATTTTATTTGTATTAATTTTTTTCTAGCGCAATTTTGGCTTTTGCTTGAAATAACCAGCCTCATGACTTCACTGAAGGAGCAAAGAATTTTTCGGTTATTAAGAAAACACTGTTTTTTTCAGAAGAACAAAATATTGATTTTAATGTTTCCTTATAAATAGCTCAGATTTGTATTATTATTATTATTATTATTATTATTATTATTATTATTATTATTATATCATTTTTTTTTATTATTTCACTTTTATAGAACTGAACATGCGCATGTTACATAACAAGCCAAAAGCAATGGTTGTCTGAGTTTTGTAACCTATAGTAGTGGAGTTTGTAACATAAAGACAGTATTACAGAGTGGCACGGGGTATCCTAACTGGGTTTTACATCTGGCTTTGCAGCTGCAACAACAGAGCTAATTTATAATGGTCAGACTATTCGATGTGGCAGAACAGGTGCTAAACCGACTCTAACACTTGTGGTGCAAGTCAATCACAGGACAGAAGGAGTAGGATTATATTAGAGTGAGGCTGCTTAGATCAGTCAAACTGTGCACCCTAGAACCCAGGTATACAATGTTATGTGACTGGAGGTTCTACAAGAAGATTGCTCTCAAAGGTTTTCTACCTGATATTACATAGAATGAAAGTCTTGCTGCCCACTACAATGAGTCAGAGGATGCTCATTGGAGCAAGGATACTTCACATTAGCAGTTGTTGCTGGTTGACAGGATTACACATGTATGCTAGTATAGATGTCACCAGGTGCAGACTATGCTATACAATATTGAATAGCTAAGGGTCTTCTGACATTACAGAAACTGAGAGAGAGCAACACGTACATGTTTATGTAGCAGTTTTAGGGTGTTAGGAAGGTGAGAGGTTATGGAGAAAAACTGTGCATTTTTGGCTCTGAATTGAGTGTTTCGGGACCTTAAAGGACCACTCAATGCAGTAGAATTGCTTAATTAACAAGTACATAATAAAAAGGCAATGCAATAGCACTTACTCTGAATTTCAAATAAGCAATAGATTTTTTCATGACAAATTTATTTTTTTCTCCCATTTTCCGGCCACCTGTATCATGTGACAGACATCAGCCAATTACAGACTAGTGTATGTATACCCTGTGAACTTGTGCACATGCTCAGTAGGATCTTGTTCTCCAGAAAGTGTGAATATAAAAAGACTGTGTAAAATTTGATAATGGAAGTAAATTGGAAAAGTGTCTTAAAACTGCATGCTCTGTCTGAAGCATAAAAGTTTATTTTGACTTGAGTATCCCTTTAAGGGTTATGGTTTGCTAGGGGTTCTGCTGTTCTATCAATTCTTTTCTTGCCTTAAAAGATGAGAATAGCAGAATTAGTAAGGAAAACACTCATTTTTTCTTTGCATAAATGTTTTGTAGATTATCTATTTATATAGCCCATAAAGGTTTTTTTTTTTTAAATAAATGTATAGTTTTGCTTATTTTTAAATAACATTGCTCTGATTTTCAGACTCCTAACCAAGCCCCAAAGTTTTATGTGAATACCGTCAGCTACCTTCTCCAGTTTGCTCCTGTTTGTGTAAAGGGTCTTTTCATATGCAAAAAGAAGGGGGGGGGGAGTGTCTTATTCCCACTTGCAGTGGGCTTTCCAGCTACCTTTTCAACAGAGCCAAACTGACAGCTTCTAAGTAAGTTTTTAAACCGTTTTATACTGGATTTTTATATCAGTATCTGTGCATCTTATTCTTTATAGTAGTTTCTATTACATGCAGTTAAATGAAAATGAGTGTATACTGTCCCTTTAAAGGGATAGGAAACCTAAATGTGTTATTGATTCAGATAGATCATGTCATTTTAAACAACTTTACAATTAAAAGCTGCTCAGTAGCAATGCACTACTGGGAGCTATCTGCTGCTTAGTGGCTGCACATATATGCCTCTTGTTAATGGATTAGCAAATTTGTTCAGCTAGCTCCCAGTAGTGCATTGTTTCTCCTTTAACAAAGCATACCTAGAGAATAAAGAAAATTTGATAATAGACGTATATTAGAAAGTTGTTAAAAATGGTATGCTCTATCTAAATTATGAAAGAAAAATATATTGTAAGGCACCACCGTTTGTATGTTGTATATGTATCTCTCATTGTATGTAATTTAAGAAAGTAAATATATCACATTTTATTAAGAAAATTGAAGTAAGGTTGTAATAATTGCAGATTTGTGTGTTTCTCTTGCTTCTATGTGTTTTTGTCTTTCCAAAGCTGTCATTTTTTTCATTTAGAGTCACCACTTGACTGACATATCGAAGGAGTTGAAGCTGCTGGGGATTTCTTCAATAATACTCAGTTTGCTTAGATTAGTTACCTATCAATGGTCTAGATGTCATTTTGAATATGTTTAATGATCATATTATGAGCCAGAACATTCAGGCCTAGATTACAAGTGGAGCATTGTTGATAGCACGCTGGGCACTATCAATATAGCAGGCCTGGGCTAACTATAGAGTACAACCTGGTACTACAAGTCCATGGTAAAAAAAGGAATTGTTATTAGAATGTTTAGCGCGGCAGACATATTTTTAATACACCCTACACTTTAAATGGATAGTGCTGACGCACTAAACATCATCCAAATTGCAAGAGGTAAGTTATATGTTGTATTAGAGTGCAGCACAAAACAACTCTAAAAAAAGTTGGAATAAAAACCTGAAGTGCTAGGGATACCATAAAAGTATATAGAAAAATCTGAAAACAAATTCAAAAATGGTATATGACAAGCTGTTGGAACAGGAAGGGCTCAAAGGTGTGTGTGTGTGTATATATATATATATATATATATATATATATATATATATATATATATATATATATATATATATATATATATATATATATATATATATAAAACAATAGCAGATAATCCCCATGGCTGGCAATTTATTTTAAATTGTATTTAACTGGGTTCTTCAATACACGATATTGTGTACATCAGACATAAACTGCTAGTAAATATTCAGAAAAATAAATATTCAGAACCTTAATATTATGCATTAATAACACCATGTTTTAAATGTAAAAAATATATATAATATAAAATTCAGTGCAGCTTTATTCTATTAGATGTAACATTGTGTACTTCATTTGTTGCAAAATTAAGGAAAACGTAATAAATATGTAAAGCACACTTTACTTATCTTCATTGCAAAATACAGCAACACATTTGAATTGTTGCTGTATTGTAGTTGGGCCTTCCTTGTATCTATATGTTCTACTGAAGCAATTTCCCCTTTCTGAGGAGAATGTTTGCCATTTGTGTGTTCTGTCAGAGCTAAGCCAATCAATATTATGCAAGGACATGACATACCTCTGTTATGTTGTCACAGAAGAGAAAGGACAGCTGGAAGCCATACCTCCCATACAGCCTGGTCTACATCCTGAAGTACTCATACATGTTTAATGCTGTTAAAATAATTTATTTAAAGGGGCATTGTGGTATTTAAACTCTATTTCCATTGGAATATCCGTAAAAAAAAATTGGGAGCTACAATGCACCTCCAATCCTTATTTTTACATCCCCAAGACTCTAACTTGCCAGCTGGCCTGAATTGGCAAAGTAGTATCTTTTTACATATCCAGTGAACTATACATCACAAAGTGAAAGATAAAAGGGTACTTTTTTTTAATGAACCAAGTTTGCATAGTAAATTTTAAGGTATAGATAGAATAACTCCATACAACATGAAATACCCTTTTGCATCCACCAATAAGGCAGATGACTGTGTGTACAATAATTATAAATAATATTGTATGCACGTGCACAGCATTCAAGGCTAATTGATGAATAGTGCTGGGATCTCCATATGGAGTGAAAATATTTAAAATAACAATATTTTTCATAGTTGTAGTATATTTTGCATATGGAGCAGAGCTGTCCGTATTTAGATTAAATAATACAACTAACTCAATTTATAATTACAATGTGCCTTAAAGGGACACTGAACCCAATTTTTTTCTTTCGTGATTCAAATAAAGCATGCAATTTTAGCAACTTTCTAAGTGACTCCTATTATCAATTTTTTTTTTCGTTCTCTTGCTATCTTTATTTGAAAAAGAAGGCATCTAAGCTTTTTTTTTATTCAGAACTCTGGACAGCACTTTTTATTGGTGGATGAATATATCCACCAATCAGCAAGGACAACTCAGGTTGTTCCCCAAAAATGGGCCGGCATCTAAACTTACATTCTTACATTTCAAATAAAGATACCAAGAGAATGAAGAAAATTTGATAATAGGAGTAAATTAGAAAGTTGCTTAAAATTTCATGCTCTGTCTGAATCACGAAAGAAAAAAATTGGGTTCAGTGTCCCTTTAAGTTTGTGTTCTTTAAATTTAAATTGCCATGTTTGTTTTTGTTTTCTGGTGGTGGTGGTGGTGGTGTGTGTGTGTGTGGGGGGGGGGGGGGGGTTTACACTCTCAAGTCATGCTTTATTCATGCAGCAAATCATGCAGTCTTGGAGAAAACCCTGTAAAAAACGCTATCTAGAAAACAAAAAGTTAATGTACTAACATTTTAAAAAATTCTGAACTGAAGCAGTTTGTAGACATTTGTTTCTATTTAAACAAAACATTTAGGGATTTTTCTATGAGTTCCTCACACAAATCATATTTTCCCCGACACCTTCCTTAAAAGTTTGCAGAAATAAAATGAGCGGGGATATAATCTGTTAAAAAAAAAACCTTGTTACTTGTATACTTAAAATATAACAGTGAATAATTATCTATGCCTCTAGCTATGTGTGAATGAAATTAGTTCTTGGATTTGAAATCTGCTTTTTTTTGTGCTGTTTATTGGCAATGGCAGATAAGAACACAATTGAAATCTATGATTCTAACATAACAGTAAGTACAGTAATTAACATAAGACATGTAAAGAGTTGATTTCCAGTTTAAGGGTCTGCTAATGACAGCAACATACAATGAGGAGATATTGGATATTTCACCTCATTACCCATTAATCAATATGCAAGGGGGTGTGAATGCTGAGTCTGACTCATTCTCTGTGCAAAGGACAGTGTGTGGAGGATGTGTTAGACTTAGATGTGTTCTCTGACCTAAGGGACAGTGTACAGAAATTTTAATATTACTGCATATAATAGACAATAAAGAATAATATGCACAGATACTGATATAAAAATACAGTATATAACCGTTTAAAAACTTACTTAGAAGCTCCCAGTTTAGCTCTGTTGAAAAGATTAGCTGGAACACCCACTGCAAGTGGTTCTATAGCACAAAAACTGTGTGGAATATAACAGTGTTCTTCCCTTCCATTTCCAACAGGAACTGAACAGCTCACAATTCCAGAATGGAATTACAGGAAAAGGGTACAAAATAAATAATGAAAGTATATTGCAGAGTTTTTATTATTATATATATATATATATACAATTTATCATTTTATATTATTATCTCAAAGTATTTAATGTCTCTTTAAGAGAAAGTAAGAAGGAAAAAAAGCACAACGTTTTTAAGAGCAATGCAATTTTTAAGAAACTAAACAAAGGGTTATACAAAAAGACAAAACTAGGATAAAGAACTAGATAAAGTTGAAAACTAAGTAATTTTGTTGCCCAAGCAAATGTGCATCAAAGAAATTGACTGAGGAGAAATGGACCAATCAGTGTTAGGCTAATGCACATAGCTTGCTGCCACTTCAGTTAATTTAAATTGCACAATCTGCCACTGTATCCATTAAAACCTATTTGAAGAATAATTTCACAGTATGTAGAGAGGAACTGGTGATAACCTGCACCAGATGTGCAGAAGGCTAATAAGAACGCAGCCCAGACTAGCGGAGCCGTCTGATACCAAGCAGAGAACAGAACATAATGTACAGGGGCAGACTATCATTCTCTCTTCGTCACGTACATGTTCCTTTACTGTAACTCGTCCTCTGGTCCCCTATGTTCAGTTCATTCAGTCTGGTTGGCACAGTTTTTACTGTATTTAACTGAGCTGAAACACTGTCTCAGGGGAATACGTATGCTTATCTCTTTGCTAACCTACAGTGAAGACTAAAAGGCTGCTAATTAATGTTAATTACCCTTTATAATAAGTATAACACATTTCATTTAGTGTGTGTGGAAAATGGCTGAGCAAATAGCAATTAGACAAGCAAACAAAACTGACAAATGTCCATGACAGTTAATTCTCAGATAACCTTAGATTACAAAATTGCAACTATATTTTAACATGTAAGACATGTATATACAGATAGACAGACAGACAGATAGATAGATAGATATATAGATAGATAGAGGGGTCTATTTATGTAGGTGTGGACAGACATGATCCGCTATAGCAAATCATGTCCGCCGCACATCGATAAATGCCGACAGCATACGCTGTCGGCATTTATCATTGCACCAGAGGTTCTAGTGAACTGCTGGTTCAATACCGCCCCCTGCAGATTTGCTAGCAGGGGGGTGTCAATCAACCCTCAGAGGTGGCGGACGAGTTAAGGAGCAGTGGTCTTAACTTCTTAACTTCCGCTTCAGTCGGAGTTGAAGCGGAGAGGGTCAGAAGCAGCATCTGCTACTTCATAAATAGACCCCAGAGAGATAGATGATAGATTAGATAGATAGATAGATAGATAGATAGATGATATATTAGATAGATAGGGATAAGTAAACACAGGTATATATGTATATATATATGTGTCCAATATGATAAACAAGTATGGACCACTAATACATTTAAAGGGGCAGTCTACTTTAAAACATTTTATTGTTTAAAAAGATTTTAAAAAATCCCTTTATTACCCATTCCCCAGTTTTGCATAGCCAACACTGTTATATTAATATACTTTTTACATTTATGATTACCTAAATCTAAGCCCCTGCAGACTGACTAAGCCCCTGCAGACTGACCTTTACATCAGTGTTTTTTTTTAATCTTGCATTAGCACAATGTTAACTATATGGCACACATGAACTAGCAATGCCTGGCTGTTGTGTAAGATTGTTTTAAAAGTCTCCCATAAAATTTCCGTTTTTATATCTGGTGATGCATTCGTTTGTAAAAACTCTACCCATTTTATTCTTAGCCATGTCTTAAATTGTGTGTTGGCCACTAAATACCTGGGGAAGAAGAATCTGCTTAAATTACCTTCTTGTGGGTTTCTTATTTTAAGGTTTAGTGTAATGATGGCATGATCTGAGATAATAATTTCTTGTATTTCAGCCTTCATTTCTAATTTTAACAATTTTTCACTTATTAGAAAATAATCTATCCTAGACATTGTGTGATGTGCATATGATTCACACGTGTATTTTCTTGTGTCTGGGTTTTGCACCCGCCAGATATCTTTAAGACATAGTGGATTACAAAAGTTCTTGTAAATATTAATTTCTTGTTTGCTGTTCCTATTTAGTGCTGGTCTCAGTCTATCCAGGGTGGGGTGCCTGACTATATTAAAATCCCCTGCAATAATCAGGTTATCTGCAGCAATAGCAATTAACTTGGTCTGCAGGTTTGCCCAGAAAGTTCTATCTATTTTATTAGGGCCATAGATGTTACACACTATTAGACTGGTACCTGCTATCTCCAATTGTATAATAAGGTATCTTTCTTCCGGGTCTAGCTCTTTTCCTGTAATTTTATATTGAAGCTTTTTATGAAACAGAAATGTCACCCCCTTTTTCCTATTTGCACATGGTGTGCCTATGACTTCCCCCACCCAGTCGGATTTAAGTTTACTCAGCTCAATGTCGTTTAGATGTGTTTCTTGTAGGAGTGCGACGTCTATTTTATGTCTTTTTAATTGTGCTAGTATCTTTTTTCGTTTTTGTGGCGATGTAATACCCCCTACATTCCATGAGGCAAAATTAATAGAATTAATCATTTAACTATAAAATGGGGTATCATCCCAGCCTGACTCTTGCATGTTTAAAGCTCTAAGAAGCCTGGTGGCGCAGGGGGGCGAGAAGAGAGAGGGGTAGAGGGGGGGCAGAAGAAAAAAAAAAAAAGGAACACAAAACAAAAGGGTACGTAGGACCCTGCAGAAAAGAGAAAAATATTTGAGCATCATCTGGTTCTTTCACCTGTACATATTCCAAAGACAACATGATCTAAGGATTAAAGTTATCTGGCACAGTCATTTTATCTATCACGTTCTCAAAGTAGAATGGCTTTCAATTTTGCATATTCCCTAACTTCCTCAGGTGTGTGCAGAATCTTATTTTCGCCCTCTGTCAAGATTTTAATTTTAGCAGGGTATATGACCGTGGCTTTTATCCCTGCCTGAATTAGCTTTGTACATAGGGGCGTAATTTCTCTGCGTTTTAATGAGGTCTCTATTGAGTAATCTTGGAACATTAAAATAGATTTGCCTTCCCTTGAAAATGGGGCCTTCTGTTTATATTGTTGCATTAACTTTACCTTGTCTTGGAAATTAAGAAACCTGGCTATAATTGGTCTACTCTTAATTGTGCCATCCGGTAATGTTTTTAGTGGGCCTATACGGTGTACTCTTTCAATTACGAAGGGCAACTCGTTAATTGCTATTCCTAATTCCTGCGGAATAATCATTGAAATAAGCTTGTCTAGATCTTGGTTCACACTTGTCTCTGGTATCCCCAGGAATCTCACATTATTCCTGCGGACACGATCTTCTAGATCATTTATTTTATTTTGTAAATTTGCTATATGTGAACCTTGATCCTTCAATGTTTGATGTTGTACTATATTCGCATCTTCCAAATCGGAGATGCGATGTTCTGCCTCATTTAGCCTCATTGTGAATTGTTTAATTTCTACCGTTAGATTACTAATATCTGTCTTAATTTGTTCAAATTGTGGTAACATAAGTTCAGCTATCTGCTTCACTATGTCCTGTGGTTCGAAATTAGAGGCATCTGTACTGGTACCTAATAATGGGGTATTTACAATATTATCCATACTAGTTCTGTTTTTTTTTTGGTCTCTTGTTTTGGCCGGCATGTTTGATGGTTGTGTTTTATAATTGGTCATAAACCTCTCCATGTAGAAGAGAAGGTGGGCAAGAGGAGTGCAAAAAAAGTGAACAGGGTGAACAGGGTGCAATGAAAAAGACAAGGGTGTAATGAAAGACAAAAAAAAGGATTTTTTTCCCCTTTTTAAAAAGAGGAAAACATGTGTTTGTATTATCTATTTAAGTGTATTAACACTACTATGGGTGTTTTATCTATATGTGTATATTTGTTTATTTTTTTTTTTTATTATTTTTTTTTTATTTGTGTTTTTTGGTGTGATTGGATTGTGGTTCAAAACTATAGTAGTTCTTACAGGTTACAGAAGCTTACCTGTAAATTGTACAAATTCTTTTACAGGAGTAAGTTTGGCTACTTAGATAGACCTGTAGCTTAAGTGAGACTCTTATTATTTTCAAGCTATTTTGGCAAAAGACAGAAAAAAGGTAGAAAGAAAAGGGAGAAAAAAAAAAAAAAAAAGCACAGCAGGGCTATGGGGTCAACAGGGGTTCCCTTTCGAGTGTTATATGCTTTCCCGTTGAAACAATCAGCCAAATAATCAATTAGCCCTTATAGACAATAGATTATGGGTGTATCCCATGTACCAGTTTTGAAAACTAGCCCTGACTAGTATCAATTTGACATACTTTGACTAATATTAGTAAATCTGTATAGAACAATATACGTTAACCCTTTTGCATTATCTATCCATTTGTATATACACTGTATCATGAAGTAAGAAATAATTATAGGGTATTTTGTTATTTGTGGTCATACATTTACCTTATTGAAATACCGTTAACATCAGTCTATAACCATCAGCCTATAACCAATTTACTATGTATAGTCAATATTTGTTCTGGTACAATTAATAGAGGAACCCTTTCCCGTTTAAGGGAAAGCAGGGAGAAATATTAAGGAGGAATAGGTGTACACAGTATGCAATCTCCTATATCTAGCAGTGAGGATAACTCAAGTTAACGTATTTACAGTTATTGATAGTAGATCTATATTTTTTTATTTTTTTTTTATGTAACAAGCAAAATTATCCAAATACCAATCGTGTTGTCTGTTTACAGTCAAACATTGCCCCTATTATTTATATGCCACTATTCACATCAGGGTGCACAAGCAGATCGCAAGGGGTGGCATTCTGTACACAGGGGTGCGCATACATGTACTGTGTGAGGACACCACTGATAAGCGGGATGCAGTGTGGACAAGAAAATATCACAGTGCTAATTTAATCAGTTCCTTCAGTATTTAGGAATTTTTCAAAACGTTATTGTCCCTGTGAGAAGCAGGCAAGCACAAAAGAAAAAAAAAAAGGACCTTTTTCTGGGACAGTCTCAGTTGTTATTAGCCAGTCAGACTCCAAGTTATTAGCTGGGTAATAGGGAGTGCAACTGGGCCTGTGCAGTATACTTGTACTGGGCTTTAGACCAACTTTTCCCTCCTTCACCCTTTACTGGACTGACTTTGCTGGAATTCTCACTTGTACTCCAACACACTTGAAATCACAGATTTGTGCCCCTCTCAAGGTTTCTCTTATTAAACAGCAACAGTACCTTATATGTAGCTTGTAGGTGTGTGAGGCAATAGTCTTGTTGAGTTCAGTGACCAAAACTGCGCTCACCTCTCTTGGCCGCTGTATTGGCTCCCCTCTCTGATTTCCTTACCAGAGTCCACAAACACGCGGGGGGGATTCCTCTCGGCAAGTGGCTTGTTGTGTTGTGTAAGACGCTGTGCGGGTAATCACCTCCGTGCCTCTATCGTCACGGCTCTTGCAGGCTAGGTACGGTTCCAAGGCGCTGTGTTGGCGTTAAACTCACGCCCACCTCTAGCGTCGCTTCCGATGATACTCAGTAGGCCCAGGTGGCGAGCCTCCATACACCTGAGGTATAGGCCGGGTATTGAGCAGGTGAGTCCCAGTGTAGGAACTCTGGTGTTGAAACTGAGAGATTTCCAAGGGGTCGATTTAACAAGGGCCGAATGGCCCTTGGTCCCCTTGTTTCTGCGCAAGCCTTCAGACTCGCCGGAAACAGCAGTTATGACGCAGCGGTCTAAAGACCACTGCTCCATAGCTTGTCCACTGCCTCTGAGGCTGCGGTCTTCAATACGCCGGATCCTATACGATCGGGCTGATTGACACCCCCGCGAATCTACAGGGGGCGGCACTGAACAAGCAGTTCTGGTGAACTGCTTGTGCAATGATAAATGCTGACAGCGTATGCTGTCAGCATTCAGTGATGTCTGTCGGCATGATATGCTACAGCGTATCATGTCGGACAGACATTGCTAAATCTACTCCCAAGGCTGCAGTCAAGTTTAAAGTTATAACATGAATCATGCCTTACTGACTAAGAGTCTTTCTATGGAAATAGGTGATGTGCTTGTCTGTATATCCTTTGCAATAAATGCCAATACATGTAATTTCTTTGTTTGTCATATTTTGGGGGTTAAGTTTTATTACAGTAAACACTATGGCCTCTAGATATCAAGCCGTCGACTTTATTGCATTCGACGGCACCAATACGCTCGCCTAAGATCGCCTAACATCACTGCCGCGGACCTGAATACGTTCTTCAAAATTATCAAAAAAGCTGTCAAAAAGCCGCACACCAAGTACGGGGCGATGAGCAGAGGACTGTTGGTAACTAACAGTCATCAATCTCGCTGCTCTTCGGCTTTTTCACAGCTATCTTGCTACCCTGTCACTAAACACCCACACTATACTATACTGTTTACCCCTATACCGCCGCTTCCGGAGCCCCCCGCAACTAAATAAAAATATTAACCCCTAAACCGCCACTCACGAACCCCGCCGCAACTCTAATAAATGTATTAACCCCTAAAACGCCGCTCCCGGAGCACACCGCCACCTACATTATACTTATTAACCCCTAATCTGCCCCCCCTACACCACCGCAACTATAATAAGCATATTAACTCCCTAAACCTAAGTCTAACCCTAAACCTAACACCCCCTAACTTAAATCTAATTTAAATAAATCTAAATAAATATTCCTATCATTAACTAAATAATTCCTATTTAAAACTAAATACTTACCTATAAAATAAACCCTAAGATAGCTACAATATAACTAATAGTTACATTGTAGCTATCTTAGGGATTATTTTTATTTTACAGGCAACTTTGTATTTATTTTAACTAGGTACAATAGTTACTAAATAGTTATTAACTATTAATAGCTACCTAGTTAAAATAAATACAAAAGTACCTGTAAAATAAAACCTAACCTAAGTTACAATTACACCTAACACTACACTATAAATAAATTAATTACCTAAATTAAAATAAATTAATTACAATTAAATAAAATTAACTAAAGTACAAAAATAAAAACACTAAATTACAGAAAATAATAAACTAATTACAAGAATTTTAAACTAATTACACCTAATCTAATCCCCCTAATAAAATAAAAAAGCCCCCCAAAATAATAAAAATCCCTACCCTACACTAAATTACAAATAGCCCTTAAAAGGGCTTTTTGTGGGGCATTGCCCCAAAGTAATCAGCTCTTTTACCTGTAAAAAAAATACAATACCCCCCCAACATTACAACCCACCACCCACACACCCAACCTTACTCTAAAACCTACCCAATCCCCCCTTAAAAAAAAACTAACACTAACCCCTTGAAGATCACGCTACCTTGAGACTTATTAACCCAACCGGGCAGAAGTGGTCCTCCAGACGGTCCGAAGTCTTCATCCTATCCAGGCAGAAGAGATCCTCCAGACGGGCAGAAGTTTTCATCCAGACGGCATCTTCTATCTTCATCCATCCGGAGCGGAGCGGGTCCATCTTCAAGACATCCAACACGGAGCATCCTTCCAGGCCGACGACTACCCGACAAATGAATATTCCTTTAAATGACGTCATCCAAGATGGCGTCCCTTGAATTCCAATTGGCTGATAGAATTCTATCAGCCAATCGGAATTAAGGTAGGAAAAATCCTATTGGCTGATGCAATCAGCCAATAGGATTGAAGTTCAATCCTATTGGCTGATCCAATCAGCCAATAGGATTGAGCTCGCATTCTATTGGCTGATTGGAAGAGCCAATAGAATGTGAGCTCAATCCTATTTACTGATTGCATCAGCCAATAGGATTTTTCCTACCTTAATTCCGATTGGCTGATAGATTTCTATCAGCCAATCGGAATTCAAGGGACGACATCTTGGATGACATCATTTAAAGGAATATTCATTAGTCGGGTAGTCATCGACCTGGAAGGATGCTCCGCGTTGGATGTCTTGAAGATGAACCCGCTCCGCTCCGGATGGATGAAGATAGAAGATGCCACCTGGATGAAGACTTCTGCCCATCTGGAGGACCTCTTCTTCCTGCATAGGATGAAGACTTTGGACCGTCTGGAGGACCACTTCTGCCTGGTTGGGTGAAGACGTCTCAAGGTAGGGTGATCTTCAAGGGGTTAGTGTTAGGTTTTATTAAGGGGTTTGGGTGGGTTTTAGAGTAGGGTTGGGTGTGTGGGTGGTGGGTTGTAATATTGGGGGGGTAGTTTTTTACAGGTAAAAGAGCTGATTACTTTGGGGCAATGCCCCGCAAAAAGCCCTTTTAAGGGCTATTTGTAATTTAGTGTAGGGTAGGGATTTTTATTATTTTGGGGGGCTTTTTTATTTTATTAGGGGGATTAGATTAGGTGTAATTAGTTTAAAATTCTTGTAATTATTTTATTATTTTCTGTAATTTAGTGTTTGTTTTTTTGTACTTTAGTTAAATTTATTTAATTGTAATTAATTTATTTTAATTTAGGTAATTAATTTAACCCCCCTAACTTAGGTTAGGTTTTATTTTACAGGTACTTTTGTATTTATTTTAGCTAGGTAGTTATCAAATAGTTAATAACTATTTAATAACTATTGTACCTACTTAAAATAAATACAAAGTTGCCTGTAAAATAAAAATAAACCCTAAGCTAGCTACAATGTAACTATTAGTTATATTGTAGCTATCTTAGGGTTTATTTTATAGGTAAGTATTTAGTTTTAAATAGGAATAATTTATTTAATGATAGGAATATTTATTTAGATTTATTTAAATTATATTTAAGTTAGGGGGGGTTAGGGTTAGACTTAGGTTTAGGGGTTAATACATTTAATGTAGGTGACGGCGGTGTAGGGGGGCAGATTAGGGGTTAATAAATATAATGTAGGTGGCGGCGGTGTAGGGGGGCAGATTAGGGGTGTTTAGACTCGGGGTACATGTTAGGGTGTTAGGTGTAGACACTACCATAGGAATCAATGGGATATCGGGCAGCAGCGAACATAAGCTTTTGCTGCTGTCAGACTCCCATTGATTTCTATGGCATCCGCCGCCTCCAGGGCGGCGGATTGAAAACCAGGTACGCTGGGCCAGAATAGTGGCGAGCGTACCTGCTAGTTATTTGATAACTAGCAAAAGTAGTCAGATTGTGCCGAACTTGCATTCGGAACATCTGTAGTGACGCAACCATCTATCTGTGTCGGACTGAGTCCGGTGGATCGTATGTTACGTCACTATATTCTACTTTTGCCAGTCTGTAGGGTTTGATAACTAAGGTGAATCAGGCTATACGGAAAGGAAGCCGGCTAACCATCCGCCAATAAATCCAGAGAGGAATAGTAGGTAAGATGCAAAAAACGGGTTTATTTCACAGGTACAAACAGTGCTAAAAATCAAAAAGGGCTGCAGAGAAAAGCACCAAACGGAACAGGTCCGAAAGGTTACAGTACAGTAACAAACATACGTGTTTCGTGAGGGACTGCCTCACTTGTTCACTGCTTAAACTGAATACTGATCTGTAAGCCTATATAGAGGGGTGTCTATGTTAATTGAACAGCTGTGTTCTGTTAAATACTTAATCAGATTTTTAATTTGGTGAATCAGGCTCGCCACAAATACGCTGCGGAATTCCAGCGTATTTGCGGTTGACAGCTTGATAAATAGAGGCCTATCTCTTAACTGGCTATGGCACATGTGAGTAAAGAAATGAGGGCAATAAGGGAGAATCTCCTAAAAGATAAGAGTGAAAGACTGCACTATGAAGAGGTTCTGTTTCATGTCATCATCCTTCTTCTCATTCCTTTTATAGTCCTCACAGGAAAGGTGCACTGTACTTCTTCACAGCAATGGTCAGCCATCTTGGTACTGGGATACAGTGGTACAAATAAACATAGATACCATGTTGGCATTCTGTTTCTTGAAGAAAAAAAACTTTAATAAATGATTTGAGTTAAATTAGTACTAATGATAAGTATGCTGTCTTTTCATTAAATATAGAAGAATTGCTTAATGTGACAGCCATCAGCCAATAACAAAATGCATATATGTATATATTGTGCACTTTTGCACATGCTCAGTAGAAGCGAATATCTCAGAAAGTGTGCATATAAAAACATTGTGCATATTTTGATAAGGGAAGTAAATTGTAAAGCTTTTAAATACCGAATGCTCCATCTGAATCAGAAAAGTTTAATTTTAACTTTACTGTTGTTGTTATTGTTGCTGTAACAGAAGGAAAGTTATGAAAGACTTTATAGATAGTGAATAAGTCAAAATGATTGGTGGTTTTGGTGGTCTGGAACGTGTGAGTAGTAGGTGTATAGTGAATAGGTAGAGGGACTTACATATGTTTTAGTCTACAAGAGATGTTTAGACAATGGGGCCGAATAATCATTGTCTAACGTTTGGCCCTTGATAAATGGGTCCCAATTAGTGGTTTAGAGGAATAAACAATGCGGTGTATCAGGTGAACACTATTATACATGTGTTATGGATTTGTGCATTTACAGAGGAGGTTTGGAGGGAGCTTATGAAATGTGATTTGATTGATATGAGTCTGTATTAAATTATGAAATGAGGATGTATAATTTGTATAAGGAGAAACTGAGAGTTTTGTGGTTATCAGTGAAATATAAAAAGGAGGTTGAAAGGGATATTAGAAATATTCCGATCTTCTAACAGAATAGCAAACATATCAGAAAAGCAAACGGAAGTGACTTCCGTCAGCTGTCTGATCAAAAATACACACAGCGCATGCAAACCTCTGAAGCCTGTTTGTAGACGCATGCGCTCTAACAAGTATCCAACAATCTGATGGCTATGTTGTTAGTGCGCACGGCTGCACTAACAACATAGAATCTGATGGGTTGTGACGTGGAGGCATTGGAAGAGCACATTGGAAAAGCGCATGGGCGGTGTGTATTTTTGATCAGACAGCTGACGGAACGTCACTTCCGTTTGCTGATCTGATATGTTTCCTATTCTGTAAGAACACCGGCATCTGAGAGAGATACAGAGAGAAATCTGAGTTAAATAAGTATTTGGTATGACTGCAGGTAAGTCATTTTCATATTTTTCTTTGGAATTTAGGAGACTTAAGATGGCTGACTCTCAGGGTATTGATGTACATAACTTACATATAATGTAAATATATTCCTGAAGCAAAAATATGGTTTGCGTCTAGGTAAGATAAAAGGCTTAGCAGGCCTTGGGTGAAGGTTAGACAGAACCCTTAAAAGACAATATTAAGGTCTGGTTAAGGGTTAGTCTTGTAGGGGATAGGTGTGTATGTGTGTGGGGGGGCTCTAGTTTATAAAAACTGTTATTTTGGGAATTATTATTACGGCTTTAATAGTACATATTGAGCCAGCTTACAAGTGGAACGCTTATTAACGCTCCTCCTCGAGCGTTAAAGGTATATTTTAGCCAAAATTGGAAACCACATGGGGGCATTTCGATATGGAACATTAGCAAAAATGCTTCTAAGAAAATCTATAGCTGTTTCAAAAGTGTATTTAAGTATGCACCGTGCACCAGCATTTTAAACACAGCACTTGCTCAGAGCCTAAGGTGCTTGTACCATCTGGTAATAACTCAATTTGTTAATTTGCTGGCATGCTACAAGCCTCAATGATGATCTGGACAGCTGCATTATTTAAAATGTGGGTGCAGTGACAATATCCAGCTATGCTTCACATGCACGTGCAGAGAAAAATGTTAACACTAAAACAGTGATAACTTTTAATAGAAGCATTTTTACCATTACATGTATATTGCAAATATGTTTCTATTCAAAGATGCAATAAATCTATGTGCATTCAAATTTTGACTGGAATGTCCCTTTAATTGCGCTAGAAGTCAGCTTTTTTCTTGCGTCGGGTTGCTCTTGCATTATGAGTT
This sequence comes from Bombina bombina, assembly GCF_027579735.1. Taxonomy (NCBI): domain Eukaryota; kingdom Metazoa; phylum Chordata; class Amphibia; order Anura; family Bombinatoridae; genus Bombina; species Bombina bombina. The sequence continues at coordinate 539,661,350 of NC_069500.1, forward strand.
GAAAGTAAACTGCTAACTCGAGGAGCGCAAAAAGCCAAACTTAGAATATTGCATGCACATTTTTGTTTTCACCCATAGAAGTCAATGGAGACTCCACTCTCGTGCAAACCCAATCGTATATTCACAAGTGCGCTAACCCGGAATGAAAATATGAATATTTCACATTCCACTGTTCTTCACATAACAGAACTGATTTTTTTTTGTACAATATATAACTTTACCTATATATATATATATATTTATAAATATATGATTATAGATATAGATATATACATGTATATATATGAATATCTATTTATAAATACATAAAATATATTCTGCTAAGTGTAGAACATTGGAATGACAAATATTTACAGTAAGTACATAGTTAAAACCTTTATTAAAAATGAATATTGCATAAATATGCTATTTTATATTTTCATTTACTTAACTGCAAAGGGTTCCAATGCAATGCACATATATACACATATAAATACATATATACACACATATTTAGACATGTATATGTATGTATGTATCTCTATGTTAAAGCTCTTCCATAACACCTGAGACCTCCTATCTTTGAGCCCTTATAAATTTTTTTTGTGTGCAATATTTCCTTTGGATAATGTTTATTATCCAGGGTGAGTGTAAGTGTACTGTGTAATGTCTTTTTGATATGTTGTGTGCAACGTTTTTGTTTTGCGAAACAGATAACCATAGCTATGAAGTCGCGGTAATAATTCTAGTGTAAATAGTGATTGCACTCAAGCGATCACATTTACTTTCAACTCATAATACCAGCTTTAATCCCAACGAGCGCAAACACCCACAATAAACCCCTTATTGCTTGCGTGCAAATGTTTGCGCTCCACTCGTAATCTGGCCCATTAAACTGTTTGAATGCTATATTGAAGGGACAATAAAGTCAAAATTAAAGTTAAATTGATCAGATAGAGCATGACGTTTTAATGTTTTAAACAATTTTCCAATTTACTTATCAATTTTGCTTTGTTCTCTTGGTATCCTTTAATGAGTAACCATAGGTAAGCTCAGGAGTGTGCACATGTGTTAAGCTACCTGGTAGCAGTTTTTGCACCATTTTTTATAGTAATGTTACATAAATAGTTATAACCACTGGTGCCATAGACCGTTATAGAAATATACACGCGCCTAAGCACCTATTAGTCGACCTAAGTTTAGTCTTTAACATGGAATATCAAACGAACAAAGCAAATTTGATAATATAAGTAAATTGGAAAGTTGTTTAACATTGTATAATCTATCTCAATCATGAAAGTTTAATTTTGATTTCACTGTCCCTTTAAGCATAAATATTTAGAGGTAGGCAGGTTCTAAAATGTGAGAGCAAAAATGGGAGGCATTAAGAACCTAATTTGCATATCATTACCCAGAACTCCATGATACAGTAGAAATTTTGTTTTCTGTACTAAAAATTACCTTGTCTGTTCTGATGTGCAGATGTGCCATACACAGTCACACATAAATACACACATGCACACACACACACACACATACTCATAAACATAAATACACACATGCACATTGCACACACATACACATAAATACACACATGCACACACATACACAGGCACACACATACTGTACACATAAATACACACATGCACACACATACACAGGCACACACATACTGTACACATAAATACACACATGCACACACATACACAGGCTCACACATACACATAAATACACACATGCACACACATACACACACATACTCATAAACATAAATACACACATGCACACACATACACATAAATACACACATGCACACACATACACATAAATACACACATGCACACACATACACAGGCACACACATACTGTACACATAAATACACACATGCACACACATACACAGGCACACACATACACATAAATACACACATGCACACACACACATAAATACATACATGCACATATATACACAGGCACACACATACACATAAATACACACATGCACACACATACACAGGCACACACATACACATAAATACACACATGCACACACATACACAGGCACACACATACACATACACATAAATGCACACACACACGCACACAAATACACACATGCACATACATACACAGGCACACATATACATAAGCAAACACTATACAGTATATATATATATTTTTGTAGAAAACTCAAGGTATTAATCTAGGCCCATTTTGGTATATTTCATGCCATTTTTGCCGCCAAATGCAATCATATAAAAAAATGTTAACTTTTTTTCACAAACTTTGGGGTTCTCACTGAAATTATTTATATTTGTGTGTTTGTATGTGTGTGATGATGTGTGTATGTCATGTTTACACAAATGTGTTTGCTTACATTTGTGTGTGTGTGTGCACTGTGCATCTGTGTTTGTGAAATGTGTTTGTTTAATTCTGTGTGTGTGTATGTGTGTTTGTGCAAATGTGTGTGTGTATGTGCATGTTTGCGCATGTGTGTGTAATCTTGTGCGAATGTGCATGCTTGTGCAAATGTTTGTGTCTACATTTGTGTGTATGTGTGTTTTTTGCTGTTTACACAAATGTGTATATCTAAATTTGTGTGTGTTTATGTGTATGTGCATGTTTGTGCAAATGTGTGTGTTTAAATGTGTGTGTGTGTGTGTATGTGCATGTTTGTTTGTGAATATGTGTGTGTATGTGTGTATTTGCATGCTTACATTTCTGTGTGTATGTGTGTGCATGTGTATAAGGGCATGTTTACATTTGTGTGTGTGTATGTGTGTGCTTGTGTGTATATACATGTTTACATTTGTGTGTGTATATATATTTGCATGTGTGTATGTGCATGTTTACACAAATTTGTGTATTTAAAATAGTGTGTGTTTATGTGTATGTGCATGTTTGTGCAAATGGTCGCCTAGATTACGTGTTTTGCGTTAACAGGGGTGCGTTGCTAACTTGCAGTTTTTTCTCACCACTCACTTCCCTGCAGCGCTGGTATTACGGGTTTTTATCAACCCGGTGTTAACAGGCAAGAAGTGAGCGTAGAGCAAAATTGTGCTCCACTCCAATACCAGCGCTGCTTAAGTCAGCGGTGAGCTGGTTGTACGTGCTCGTGCACGATTTCCCCATAGACATTAATGGGGAGAGCCGGCTGAAAAAAAGTCTAACACCTGCAAAAAAGCAGCCTAAAACTCAGTAACGCAGCCCCAATGATATCTATGGGGAAACTAAAGTTATGTTTACACCTAACACCCTAACATGAACCCCGAGTCTAAACACCCCTAACCTTACACTTATTAACCCCTAATCTGCCGCCCCCGACATCGCCGACACCTGCATTATACTTATTAACCCCTAATCTGCTGCTCCGGACATCGCCGCCACCTACATGATATTTATTAACCTCTAACCTGCTGCCCCCAACATCGCTGACACCTACATTATATTTATTAACCCCTAATCTGCTGCCCCTAACATCGCCAGCAACCTACCTACATTTATTAACCCCTAATCTGCCACCCCCAATATTACTGTCACTATTCTAAATTTATTAACCCCTAAACCTAAGTCTAACCCTAACACACCCTAACTTAAATATAATTTAAATAAATCTATATAAAATTCCTATCATTAACTAAATTATTCCTATTTAAAACTAAATACTTACCTGTAAAATAAACCCTAAGCTAGCTACAATATAACTAATAGTTACATTATAGCTAGCTTAGGGTTTATTTTTATTTTACAGGCAAGTTTGTATTTAAAGGACCAGTCAACACTTTAGATTTTCATAATCAACAAATGCAAGATAACAAGACAATGTAATAGCACTTAGTTTGAACTTCAAATGAGTAGTAGATTTTTTTATAACAAATTTCAAAGTTATGTATATTTCCACTCCCCTTGTACCATGTGATAGCAATCAGCCAATCACAAATGCATATACGTATAGTCTGTGAATTCTTGCACATGCTCAGTAGGATCTGGTGACTCAAACATTGTAAATATACAAGACTGTGCACATTTTTTTTAATGGAAGTAAATTGGAAAGTTGTTTAAAATGACATGCTGTATCTGAATCAAGAAAATTTAATTTAACCTGAGTGTCCCTTTAATTTAATTAGATAGAATAGTTACTAAATAGTACTATTTACTAACTACCTAGCTAAAATAAATACAAATTTACCTGTAAAATAAAACCTAACCTAAGTTACACTAACACCTAACACTACAATTAAATAACTTACCTAAATTAAATACTATTAAATAAATTAAACACAATTAGCTAAATTACAAAAAAACAAAACACTAAATTACAGAACCTAAAAAACAAATTATAAGATATTTAAACTAATTACACCTAATCTAAGAGCCCTATATAAATAAAAAAAGCCCCCCCCAAAAATAAAAAAAAACCCTAGCCTAAACTAAACTATCAATAGCCCTTAAAAGGGCCTTTTGCGGGGCATTGCCCCAAAGAAATCAGCTCTTTTACCTGTAAATAAAAAATGCAAATACTCGCAACCGTAAAACCCACCACCCACACAACCAACCCTCCAAATAAAACCCTAACTAAAAAAACCTAAGCTCCCCATTGCCCTGAAAAGGGCATTTGGATGGGCATTGCCCTTAAAAGGACATTTAGCTCTATTGCTGCCCAAAGCCATACCTAAAAATAAAACCCACCCAATACACCCTTGAAAAAAATCCTAACACTAACCCCCGAAGATTCACTTACCGGGAGAAGTCTTCATCCAAGCCGCAAGATGTCCTCAATGAAGCCAGCAGAAGTGGTCCTCCAGACGGGCAGAAGTGGTCCTCCAGACGGGCAGATGTCTTCATCCAGACGGCATCTTCTATCTTCATCCTTCTGACGCGGAGCGGCTCCATCTTCAAGACATCCGGCGCGGAGCATCCTCTTCAATCGACAGCTTCTTCGGAATGAATGTACCTTTAAGTAACGTCATCCAAGATGGCGTCGCTTAGATTCCGATTGGCTGATAGAATTCTATCAGCCAATCGGAATTAAGGTAGAAAAAATCCTATTGGCTGATGTAATCAGCCAATAGGATTGAACTTCAATCCTATTGGCTGATCCAATCAGCCAATAGGATTGAGCTCGCATTCTATTGGCTGATTGGAACAGCCAATAGAAAGCCAGCTCAATCCTATTGGCTGATTTTTTTTCTACCTTAATTCCGATTGGCTGATAGAATTCTCTCAGCCAATCGGAATCTAAGGGATGCCATCTTGTATGACGTCACTTTAAGAAACATTTATTCCGAAGAAGCTGTTGATTGAAGAGGATGCTCCACGCCGGATGTCTTGAAGATGGAGCCGCTCCGCGTCAGAAGGATGAAGATAGAAGATGCCGTCTGGATGAAGACTTCTGCCCATCTGGAGGACCACTTCTGCCGGCTTCGTTGAGGACATCTTGCCGCTTGGATGAAGACTTCTCTCGGTAAGTGAATCTTCGGGGGTTAGTGTTAGGATTTTTTTAAGGGTGTATTGGGTGGGTTTTATTTTTAGGTTAGGGCTTTGGGCAGCAACAGAGCTAAATGCCCTTTTAAGGGCAATACCTATCCAAATACCCTTTTCAGGCCAATGGGGAGTTTAGGTTTTTTTCGTTAGGGTTTTATTTGGTGGGTTGGTTGTGTGGGTGGTGGGTTTTACTGTTGGGGGGTATTTGTATTTTTTATTTACAGGTAAAAGAGCTGATTTCTTTGGGGCAATGCCCCGCAAAAGGCCCTTTAAGGTAAGTTATTTAATTGTAGTGTAGTGTTAGGTGTTAGTGTAACTTAGGTTAGGTTTTATTTTACAGGTCAATGTGTATTTATTTTAGCTAGGTAGTTATTACATAGTTAATAGCTATTTAGTAACTATTCTACCTAGTTAAAATAAATACAAACTTGCCTGTAAAATAAAAATAAACCCTAAGCTAGCTACAATGTAACTATTAGTTATATTGTAGCTAGCTTAGGGTTTATTTTATAGGTAAGTATTTAGTTTTAAATAGGAATAATTTAGTTAATGATATTAATTTTATTTAGATTTTTTTAAATTATATTTAAGTTAGGGGGTGTTAGGGGTTTTTAGGGCTAGGGTTAGGTTTAAAGGGTTAATACATTTAGAATAGTGGCGGCGACAGTGGGGATGGCAGATTAGGGGTTAATAAATGTAGGTAGGGGCGATGTTGGGGGCAGCAGATTAGGGGTTAATAATATTTAACTTGTGTTTGCGAGGCGGGAGTGCGGCGGTTTAGGGGTTAATATGTTTATTATAGTGGCGGCAATGTCCGGAGCGGCAGATTAGGGGTTAAAAAATGTATTATAGTGTTTGTGATGCGGGAGGGCCTCGGTTTAGGGGTTAATAGGTAGTTTACAGGTGTTAGTTTACTTTGTAGCACTTTAGTTATGAGTTTTTTGCTACAGCTTTGTAGCGTAAAACTCATAACTACTGACTTTAAAATGCGTTAGGAATCTTGGCGGTAGAGGGTGTACCGCTCACTTTTTGGCCTCCCAGGACAAACTCGTAATACCAGCGCTATGGAAGTCCCATAGAAAAAAGGCTTTATGAAATTTACGTAAGTTGGTTTGCGGTAAGGCCAAAAAAGTGTGCAGCACACCTATACCTGCAAGACTCGTAATACCAGCAGGCGTAAAAAGCAGCGTTAGGACCTGTTAACGCTGCTTTTTTACCTTAACGCACAACTCGTAATCTAGCCGTATGGGAGCAGAGTTTGCAACTATGTGTAAAATTGTTATAGACATTGTAGCAAACACTACTGCCAAACACTTCTACTGCTAAATACACATGCACGCTCAGGAGCTCACCTTGGATAACTCTTTAACAAAGGATGCCAAGAGAACTAAGCAAAATTGTTGAAAGAAGTAAATTGAAAAGTTGTCATGCTCTATTCATTCCATTTAAGTTTAGTTTTTACTTTACTGTCCCTGGATTTTTAACAACAATACCCTTAGTGAAAAACACAAGAAATATTTAGGGCTAGATTACGAGGGGAGCACAATATTGAGCTTACGCAATTGCAATATTTGCGCTCCACTCAGTAATACCAGCGCTCGAGAGCGCACTTCAATAGCTTTCAATGGGGAGCCTTGTTTAAAAGCTGATAGACACGGCAAACCACCTAGCGCAGCGCAGAGGGGAAATCGTGCAGCGTTGGGCAGCAATAGATAAATATGTATGTGCTTATATACATTTATATTTATGTGTTTATATGTATATACACATATTAACACATACATATATATGTGTATAAGCACATACATATATATTTATAGTGAAAACACAGTTCCCCATTGACCTCAATGTAAAGGCACTTTAGGTGGCATTTTTTTTTTTTTTTTTTCAAACTCCGCTCACTTTAACCCCTTATCAGTGCATTGTGCAGTTTTCTTTTTTTTTTTTTTACAAAAATAAAAATGCTAATATTTATATTCAATGATAATGTTTTTTTTCTTTTTAACCAACAATTGTTGTGTACAAAGTGAAAATGTTGTTACATTTGGAAAGGTGTTCTATACCTGCCAAGTGACAACCTTTAACAATGTAAAGAGTGGATGGAGGGCTAAATTACAAGTGTCAAGCTATTGGAATTATTTTTAAAGAAAACAAAAACATAAAAATAACATACAAATAAAGTATTACAATCACATATACACTATCTGGTACAAATTGTTATTAAAAATATTAAAGAAAATTATTTTATGGGTTAAAAGGTATATGGTTTATGATAATGTGTTTGACTAGAAAGGGCTATCATGTGTATATACACATGTCTAAATATGTATATGGGTCTGTATATATATACACATACAGTATATATATATATATATACATATATGTGTGTATACATGTGTATTTATGTGTTTATATATGTATATACATATATAAACACATAAATTCACATGTACACACACACACACACACGCAGACCCCTTCCTCAGACCAGATGATATATATATACACACACAAACTTTGGAGCCCTTTCCAGTCAAATACTTAAAAAAATGGATATACTTTTTTAATTAAATATTAATAATTATGTGTTTTTAATGTATACATATATAAACACATGTATACACATGTACACACACACACACACACACACACACTTTGGAGCCCTTTCCAGTCAAATACCTGAAAACATGAATAAAGTTTTTTTATTAAATATTAATGTTTATGTGTTTTAATGTGTTTTACATATACATATTTTAGAATCCAATATTCTTCACATAGAAAATGTTCTTTTTATTGCTAAATATTTGTTATATATATATATATATATATATATATATATATATATATATATATATATATATATATATATATATATATATATAAAGATAAAACAAACATTTTCTTAAATGTAAAGAACATTAGAATGTAAAATTCCTTAAAGGGATACTAAACCCATTTTTTTTTTCTTTCATGATTCAGATAGAGCATACAATTTTAACCCTTTGAGTGCTAATGACGGCTCTGAGCCGTCACAGAGTTTCCCACTCTGGTGCTAATGACGGCTCAGAGCCGTCACTAGCACTCTCCCACCTTGAGGGAGATCTGGGGGCTCCCACCCGCTCCTACCCCGGCGATCGTGCCTGCATAGTGACAGGCATCACCGGGGCTTCCCGCCGCTTTGTGTGGTGACGTCACGCGCAATAACGTGATGACGTCACCGTGCAACTTTATTAGGAGCAGGGAGCATGCTGCTTAGAAGCCTGTATCTCAGGCATCTAAGCAGCTACAGACCCACAGGACCCACCATTGGAAAGGTAATCGCCTCACCTTTCCAACAGTGTAAGTCTTGGGGTTCTAAAAAAATAATAAAAAAGTTAAAAAAAAATGTTTAAAAAATAGAAAATAAAAAAAAACATTAAAACCTCTTAGCACCCAGATGGGAAAGTGCTTAGCACTCAAAGGGTTAAGCAACTTTCTAATTTACTCTTATTATCAATTTTTCTTGCTATCTTTATTTTAAAAGCAGGATTGTGATGCATAGGAGCTGGCCCATTTTTGGTTGAGAACCTGGGTTCTGCTTGCTTATTGGTGGGTAAATGTAAGCCTCCAATAAGCAAGCGCTATCCATGGTGCTGAACCTAAAATGGGCTGGCTGCTAACATTTACGTTCCTGCTTTTAAAATACAGATAGCAAGAGAACGAAGAAAAATTGATAATAGGAGTAAATTAGAAAGTTGCTTAAAATGTCATGCTCTATCTGAATCATGAAAGAAAAAATTTGGGTTCAGTGTCCCTTTAAAGTTAGCACTGTAGGTTGAATGCGGTGTGGGGGTTTCACTTGCTCAATAACCTTTTACATTTAACTTATAATATGAAAGCTAACTCGCCTGCGTTACAAGTTTACTTTCAGTAGTATTAGTGCTTGAGCGGTAGCGCTAAATCTAGCCCACAATAAGAAAATAGGTATATTTAATCATACATCACTTCAACAAATTGTTTTTCTACAGCTCTATAACTTTAAATATAGAAAGGTCAAAGTTAAATGTGCATGGGTGCATTTAAAATTTAAAGGGACATAATACTCATATGCTAAATCACTTGAAACTGATGCAGTATAACTGTAAAAAGCTGACAGGAAAATATCACCTGAGCATCTCTATGTAAAAAAGGAAGATAATTTACCTGTGTAAAAATTTATACTCAGCTGCTCCCAGCTGCAGGTAAAAAAATTTAAAAAAATGAAGAAATGAACAGCAGCCAATCAGCATCAGCAGTGCTGAGGTCATGAACTCTTACTGTGATCTCATGAGATTTGACTTAACTCGCATGAGATTTCATAGCAAGCTTCCTTTACCTGATTGGTGAAATAATATGAGAGTGCACGATGCTCATCCCTTCAGATGTCCCAGGACAGACACACTAAAATGCTGCTTAGAAATCCTTTACAATGGGAGGTGGCTACTGAGGAACTTTTGAGGTAAAATATCTTTCTTTTTTACATAGAGATGTTCAGGTGATATTTTCTAATCAGCTTTTTACAGCTATGCTGCATCACTTTCAAGTGTTTAAACATTTGGGTATTATGGCCCTTTAATTATAATTTTTGTTTTGCTTATGCTGTGAATATCCCATCCACTAGCATTTGAACACCTCAGGGCCCATTTATCAAGCTCTGTATGGATCTTGAAGGGCCATGTTTCTGGCGAGCCTTCAGACATGCCAAAAACACCAGTTATAAAGACCGCTGCTCCATAACCTGTCTGCCTGCTCTGAGGAGGCGGACAGAGATCGCTTGAAATCAACCCGATCGAATACGATCAGGTTGATTGAGACCCCCTGCTAGCGGCCAATTGGCTGTGAATCTGCAGGGGGCGGCGTTGCACCAGCAGTTCACTAGAGCTGCTGATGCAATGCTGAATGCAGAGATCGTATTGCTTTCTGCATTCAGTGATGTCTGTCGGACATAATCCGCTGATCGGATCATGTCGGACAGACATTTCATAAATAGGCCCCCTCATCCTCTCCAAGAGCAGTGGCTTGTTTGACACAAATGAATTTTTCACTGATGTAATACTCATCACCGTCAGTTCCCTATGCTTCACATCACAAACCTTGCCATATATCTCTCCTTAATTTGCAGTTTGCTATCTTAAGTTTTCCGCTGATGACAAACAATGGATATTGAATTAACACAATGACAATGACAAGCCCTGACTTCTTCACACTCAAGTCCAGATTGGTTACTCCAAATAAGGGAACTGGTGGCTGGAATTTTACCACTTAAAAAACTGTTAATCTGCTGCAATATAGTTCAGACTCCAATGTCTGTCATGCGCTCTTACAGATGTCAGAACTGGAAACTCCACAATTTTCATGCTTAAATTACAGGAAAGGGGTCTGAATAAGTAATGAAAATATATTGTAAACTTTTTTTACTATATATAGTTTAACTTTTTATGTTGTAATATCGAAGAATTTTTTTCATCTTTAATGGTCTCTTTTAGACATATTAACTTGCAGTTTTCGGGAGGGAGGTACTGCCATTCACTACTGTAGCACTCCAAGTCTTAAAGGGACATGAAACCCAATTTTTTTATTTCATGATTTAGAAAGAGCACACAATTATAAACAACTTTCTAATTTACTTCTATTATCTATTTTGCTTCATTCTCTTGATATTCTTTGCTGAAAAGCAAATCTAGATATGCTTAGTAGCTGCTGATTGGTAGTTGCACATAGATGCCTCCTGTGATTGGTTCAACTTGTGCATTGCTATTTCTTCATTAAAGTATATCTAAAGAATGAAGCAAATTAGGTAATAGAAGTAGATTGGAATACTGTTTAAAGTTGTATTCTCTACCTTAATCATGAACGAAAATGTTTGGGTATAGTGTCCCTTTAACAGTGCCAGATGCCAAGAATTTTTAAAGGGACATTGTACAATAGAATTTTCTTTGCAGAAATGTTTTGTAGATGAACCATTTATATAGCCCATCTGGGGGTGTTTTTCTAACAATGTATAGTTTTGCTTATTTTTAAATAATAGTATGCTAATTTTCAGCCCCAAAGTTTTATATGTATACTGATGTCCACAGACTCCTGGTTGTGTAATGGGTCTTTTCATATGCAGGGGAGGGGGGAGTGTCTGCTCTTCTTGCTTTTCTAGCCCCTAGGTCTTATACTGGATTTTTAAGTCAAAATCAATGCATATTCTTATGTATAGTGGTGTTGTCTATTACATGCAGTTATATGAAAATTGGTGTATAGAGTCCAGAATTAAAGCAAAGAGATGGGTGATTTAAAAAAGTAGATTTTATTAGGAATACATAGCAGAAAGGTGACTTCCCCACAAGGACATTCTGCACCCTTGATATTTAGTTTTGGGGTCAAATTTTTCCCACCCCCAGATTTTAATTTATTTTTTTAGAACAATGAAATTAAAACAAATCACATTGTATGCAGCACTGTAAGTGTTAAAATATAAAAGATTCTGCTGAAATCACAGCTTCACTTAGCTTGTGTTCTTATATTATATAGTGCATGATCAGAACGAGATATGTACTCAGCCAAGTGTTTTATAATGCATGAGTACTGTACATTAGTCATATAACACCCCCTTGGTGATCAATATATTGGTCATGATTTCATAGTACAGCATATTTTATGATCCAAGTCTACTCCTGTTAATTAGAAAAGTAATCTCTTTTCACAAGTAACTGGAGAGTCTGTGGGCGACATGTGAGCTCTTCGCTCTATGGTAGGGGTAATACTGTTATGTTTGAAAAGGTCATGTGTTGTTAATAAAGAGACAGAGCTGGATGGATAAAAGCTTTACTGCTTGTAGATAGGATTTTCAAATGATTTCTTATCTAGCAAAGGACTAACTGAGGTTGTTGAAATATGCAGCAGTACATGTTAATATGTGAAACAGAGCAGCATTAGTGCTACAAGATAGACTGATCTCTAACTACTAACTGCAGAGTATTAAATGTATGGGAAATTACTCTTTTATGTTTATTTTTGTATTTGAAATAACTGTTTGTACTATAAAACCACCGCACATTGTTCTCAAAAACATGCCCATTCAAATGTGCTTAAAACATAGGAAATTCTGACCTCTTTATATTTTCTATATCTATATAGACAAACCAATTATAAATGTGGTACTCATTTTCCCCATCCCCACTGGGTGGCAGATTTATCCTGCTGCCTCTAGGTTACACAGCTTTTCTATAAAGAATACTGCAGTATTAATAATACAGGCTGTTTCAACAGGCAAAAACAGCTATTTCATTTGACAAAATAAAAGTAAAGGAGCTATTTGTAAACATCAAATACACTCCAACAGGTTAAAATACATAATTGGGAACATGTTAAAGAGGGGGAAATACTATACAATGTCCCTTTAAGAGTATTGCACTGAGACTCAGACATACCAGGCTTTAAAAAAAATGCTAAGAAAAGGGCTAGACAATGACCTGTTGCAAGACAGACCACCTTGCTTCCAAAGCAAGTTCTGTAATATTCCTTAGATTTCCACTTCTGCCAGCCAAAACTTTTTTTTTTTTTGTAAAGATCTACGGAAATGTTTTCCCCTGAGCTTCTCCTATGTTTAGCAAGCAAATGAGACAGCTCTTTGATCCGTTACCAGACAGTCAACACCCCTTGGCCTGAACATAAAAAAGAATAAGCAAAAATTGGGGATTTTGCTCTTATCAAGGAGGAAAGGGAGCCACTAACAGTAAAATGATTTTATATTTTTCTTTTTATCTTAGATTTGTTTTTAACCCTTCCATTGCATTATATGGTTGTAACATTAAACACATCTAGATACTTTATTATTGGCACTTTTTAATAGCAAAGTTTAATGCAATAGCTGGGTTATGGCAAGAATTTTAAACCCTGCTAAAAATAGAATGCTACCTTTTAAAAGCTGTACGTTTACTTAAAGGGATGTAAAAACCCCACATGTTTCTTCCATTATTCAAATAGAGCATACAATTTTAAATAACTTTCCATTTTACTTCTATTATCAATTTTACTTCATTCTCCTGAACAAATCAGTAAGCCAATGACAAGACACATATATGTGCAGCCACTAATCAGAAGCTAGCTCCCAGCACCTGAGCCTACCTAGGTATTCTCTTCAACAAAGGATAACAAAAAACTAAGCAAATTAGAAAATATAATAAATTGGGAAGTTATTTAAAATGACATGCTTTATCTGAATAATGAAATAGAAATGTTGTGTTTCATATCCCTTTAACGGCTCTTGTGACATTGCTAAAATGAGCTAGATAGACAGTATGGGCCCTGTGATAGGTTTGCAGGACCATAGGTCTGATATGTGGTATGTAACAATAAGTGGGACTGTAGTTAGGAACTTGTCCCACCTTGAATGTCGCCCCTGACTAGTTCTGTGTCTTTGTGTATGATGAGGTTATGCTGCTCGGAGGCTGCGACTTCCCACCATAAAGATAGAGGACAGGAGTGGTCTGTGCTTGACAGAGTCTGACCCAGTCACTGAAGTGCTGCCCCTTGTGAAGTGCTGCCTAGGTCCAGTGGACCCACTTGGTCCCATGGCTGAGCCGGCCCTGCACAGTTGTGTTACAAATGAGCAGCATTAAAATGTTCCAAATCAGCTCAGCACATGGGACTTCCATCAGACCCACAACCTTGTAGTTCTGGTCAGCTTTGTGCCAACAGCATTAGTTGCATGAGGGTAGGCAGGCTTTGTAGTAGACTTGTGCACGGCGGAAAAATTAGTTTCAGTTTGGATCGATTCGGATGTTTTTGAATTTCGGTTCGGATCGATTCGAATTTGGAAAAATTTGAATGAATTGGTTTCGGATTTGTTTCGGATTAATTCGGATTCGAATAAATTTGTTTTGGTTCGATTCGGAAATTCGGAATTTCGGTATGTGTTAGGTGGGATGTGCTGTGTATTTGACTAGTATTATGTACTGTATATTAGGTGTAACCCATAGCAGAGTGATATAACCTAATATACTGTACAATACTAGTGTAATCCATGGCCATCTGAATGTAACAAATAAATCCGAACTAATTTGGATTTATTCGGTAGATTCGGTACTACCGTAATTCGGAAATTCGAATCGATCCGAATCTCCGAATTTAACAAATTCATCCAAATTTCGATTAGAAACTAATCGAACCGCACATGTCTACTTTGTAAGGTCAGCAGCCAGTTTAGCAGGTTGATATGCTAATCAGTAATGTCACTACCGAGTGGGGCATCATTTAATTCTCGGACCAAGGCAGCAAAATATATTGAGCCAGCCCTGCTACCATGGGCCATTTTTCAGTGCAAAACCTACACATATTGTATTTGATTTTTTTTTTTTTTTTCAGCAGACCCAGCAGATTCAAACTGTACCATTATTTTATATATATATATATATATATTTTTTTTTTTTTAAGTGAGAAATCTACAACAAAAGGTGTGCAAAAATATATATTTTATTAAAATTTTGATAAACAAGGTTGTAAGCTATATTATTATTATTATTATTATTATTATTATCGGTTAGTTGTAGAGCACCAACAGATTCCGCAGCGCTATAAACATAGTTGGAATACAATTATAGGGATCAAACGGTTAGAGGGCCCTACCAAGAGTTGCACTGTTGTAGTCAGCTCTTAAGAAGGTGATCTACAAACAGCTGGACTCTTAGGCTTACATGCTAAGGGGATTCAAAGGGATAGCAATGGAGGAGAGGAACTGGTGTAAAGAAAGGTTAGTGTAGGTTGTATGCATCCCTGAACAGTAGAGTCTTTAGGAAGTGCTTGAAGCTTTCAAAAATAGAGGAGAGTCTTGTAGAGCGAGGCAGAGAGTTCCACAAGATGGGAGCCAGTCTGGAGAAGTCCTGTAAACGGGAGCGTGAGGAGGTAACAAGAAAGGAGGAGAGTAGGAGGTCAGGAGCAGAGCAAAGGGGACGGGAGGGAGAGTATCTGGAGACAATTGGGCCGATTTACCAAATGGCGGGCGGACATGATTTGCTGTAGCGAATCATGTCCGCCTAACATCGCTGAATGCCGACAGCATAAGCTGTCAGCATTTAACATTGCACAAGCAGTTCTGGTGAACTGCTTGTGCGATGCCGCCCCCTGCAAATTCACTGCCAATCGGCCGCTAGCAGGGTGTGTCAATCAACTCGATCGTATCTGATCTGTCTCTGAGGTAGTGGGCTGGTTTAAGGGATACTGAACCCAATTTCTTTTTTTTTCGTGATTCAGATAGAGCAAGCAATTTTAAGCAACTTTCCAATGTACTTCTATTATCAATTTTTCTTTGTTCTCTTGTTATCTTTATTTGAAAAAGAAGGCATCTAAGCTAAGGAGCCAGCAATTTTTTGGTTCAATACCATGGACAGCACTTGTTTATTGGTGCTGTCCAATCAGCAAGGACAACCCAGGTTGTTCACCAAAAATGGGCCAGCATCTAAACTTACATTCTTGCTTTTCAAATAAACATACCAAGAGAATGAAGAAAATTTGATAATAGGAGTAAATTAGAAAGTTGATTAAAATTGCATGCTCTATCTGAATCACCCTTAATAAATCGGCCTCAAGATCTGAGATATAGGGGGGAGCAGTGCAGTTGAGGGCTTTGTATGTGAGAGTGACAATTTTGTGTTTAATCCTGGAGGCAAGAGGAAGCCCGTGAGCCTGTGAAGGGATTGGCAGAGAGGTGCAGCAGATGAAGAGCGACGTGTCAGGAAGATGAGCCTGGCAGAGACATTCATTATAGATTGTAAAGGAGTTAGGCGGCAGATGGAGAGACCGGAGAGGACAGAGTTGCAGTAATCGAGGCGGGAAAGGATGAGAGAGTGGATTAAAATCTTAGTTGTGTCTTGTGTAAGGAAAAGTCTAATTTTAGAGATGTTTTTATGGTGGAGGCGGTAGGATTTAGCCAAGGACTAAATGTAAGGAGTGAAAGAAAGATCTAAGTCAAATGTGACCCCAAGACATCGAGCATGCAGGGTAGGTATAATGATGGAGTTGTCGACAGTTATAGATGGATTGGGGTGGAGATTTTGGAAGAAGGGGGAAAAATTAGGAGATCAGTTTTGGAGAGATTTAGCTTGAGGTAGTGAGAGGACATCTAGGAAGAGATGTGAGAAAGACCGTTAGTGACACGGGTTAGCAAGGAGGGAGATAGGTCTGATGAAGAGAAGTAGATTTGGGTGTCGTCAGCATACAAATGAAAATGTGTGGTTTTTTTTCTAAACTCTATAGTAATAAGAAGAAAGGTTTATCCCATAGGTGTATGGAGCTGATTTTATTAGGGTGTGCTCTTAGAGATTTTTTTTTAGGTGACAAAATACATGAAAAGCAAGGATATTCATTTTAATTCATTATAATGAAAATAAAACTACATGAACATTTAAGGGAAGAACTTTACTTTAAGATACATTCACAACAAATATTACACAAAATGCCAACATTTCCTAGTAGTAATAACCAAAATTTGTATAAACTGAGAAAACTATCTTTATACGGACCTAAAGCAGTGGATCTCAGCTCCGCCCACACAGGCTGCCCAGCTGCAGTGTAGGGAGACAGTGACTGCCAAGGGCACTAAGATATTGCCTCCTTGTGCGGCTGAGGCTGTTGACTCATGCTAAAAACTGTGCATGACATGGAGACTACTAGCCATGCTGAAATTAAAGCACAATGGTAGCTACAGCAATGGCAGGGAGTTAATTGTGCCCTAGTCTAGAGGGTGAGCAGGGCCTGCCCTTGTCTCCTGATGCCAGTGACCCTTAACACTCCCTATTGCTTCTGAGAGATTGTGGTGTCATTCAGCTTAGTCTAGTGACTTGCTAGTGTCAGCTGCATTAGGGAGTGCCTGTACGCACACTTATGGGTTATCCTTATATAAATAGGGGCCTTTATATAGTTTTGATCTGCACATGCCCCATGAGCCTCCATGCAAATAAATTGATGCCAAGTGATTACAATTACCTCAATGATTACCTAGCTGTTAGAACCTACATAGGGGCTTAGTTTAAAGATGACATTTTGGCCTTTAAAATGGTGTGTCTTACGGTTTATTGGCCTTTTAATGGCCTGCTATAAGTGCCTAAAACACCTCGTTAATTTTTTTTCTTTTTTAACCAAAAGACACACACTTTAAAACAGAAGGGGTTGCCTTTCAAATGGTTTTCAGGGGTTTCTACAGCTTATGGGAAATTATTGATGGGTTTGAATGCTCCCTAAAGCTGTTTGTAGCAGCCTGACACTTCCCTGACAATGCTAAGCCTGACCACCTCGCATAGCAGGAAGTGGCTGAGGTTAGTTCCAAATAGTGGTGCCCCCTGTGTTGATGACATATAGTCGCCATGACATCATCCACTCTAAAAGCATGATGTAGGCACATAGCTGACTGGCGCTAACAAGGCTATGTGTCTGATCTGAGGGCTGATGTGAGCATATAGTTAACAGGGGCTTGAAGGCTTTTGGTCTGATCTAAAGTCTGACATGTTATGAGTCTGTTAAGGGGTCCGATATAGACAAATAACTGGCATCCTATTTATTCTAGGGAAATGTTTAAGGCAGTCATGAAGCTGCACAATTGTCCCTTCCCTCAGCTATCACTGCCTACAGACTCTTTTCACCAGGAGTCACATCTCTTGGGCATTGCCAATAGGGCTACAATGTTCTGTAGACCAGCTGCCTGCACAAGTCATCCGTTCCCTCGACCAAAAAAAGGAGTGAAGTACTCATAGCAGATCACAGACCATAAATTAAAGCATAGTGAAGTTAAATAAGGACAAACTGGGTTATTTGGTCTTCCAGAGGAATTTGAAATGTTCAGAAATGTACACTATTCAGCTGCTGTGGCCTCCCAATGAATGGACCTAAGAGCAAGAACCAGTTTGCAAAATGTTAAAACTTAATCCCATTTTATATTTGCTATGTATTTAAGATCTCTTTTTCTTTTTTTAAATTATTTAGCTATGTGTAACTTCACATTAACTAGGGGAAAAGTGAGAGTCATTTAATTAGTGCAAACTACCTTTTAACCCCAATTAACCCATTGTTTTTCAAAGAAGGGTACAGTACATCAGTTTAGTTTGTTATTAGAGACCAGGATTTTCTAAAGCAGTGAAGATCTACCAATATCAATAAAAGGGGGTACCTATGCAGACCCCAAAGTCCTCCAAAGGGCTCTATTGCACTTTTATTTCTTAAATCACTAGGATAGCAAAAGTTTAATTCCCAAAAGTGTGACAGTAGATTAAGAATGTATTATTATTGTTATTTTTATCGTGGAATTTACCCACCAAAATTCCAAAGATTTAAAAATGTGCCCAAAATCTAAATTCCTAAATCATTTACAGCATGAATAAAGTTTTTTAGATCACAATACAAATCCACAAGATGTTTATTTCTATTGAGTTATATTTGGCTGAGGGGAAACACGGAGAGAAAGTGGAAAATGATTCCATATTTTTTTTCTGCTGAAATCCAGGGAGTTTCCCTGACAAACAGTTAGAATCGTTGAGTATATGCATAGAGTGTCTGCAGCATTCCTGGCGTCTTGACAGATGACCCATCGTGTCTCTCTCTCTGACTGAGTCATACTGAGTTTCCCTGCACCTAGTGTTGCTATTACTGAAACTAGGAGTTAACACAAATAAGCAGACAGGTTTCATGGGAATTTACCTCCCTTTCGACTGCTTTAAAATAGTAATTACCAAGTGCATGTTGTCTGTCTTGTCACAAGCTTTGCTTAAAAAAAGATTTAGTTTTTTTCTCATTTTGAGCTGTATTGAACCATTTAAGGAGCATAAAGAGATGAGTTTCCTTTCCAGGAAGTCATTAGACTCCCTGTCTAGCTAGCAGTAAAATAAAACTTTGTATGTATATTCTCACATGTCCTCTTGATATAAAAACACAATAGCTTTCAGATGTAGCTAATCTTGTTAGTGAGTGACAATATTACTTCCCCTTCTCATAGGAAACTGGACATTAGCACACAGTAATAGCTATTAATATTATAGGTAAAGCTAATATATTCGCATAAATGTTGTAACTGTTAGAGCAAACAAATACAATTAATTATGTTACGCACAAAAGAAAGTGTTTTGGTTAATCTGATCAAATGAACAGGGCTGCATTTCTCAAATTAGATAAGTAATTTCATACACCTTATCTCAGAATGGCACTTGTCTGGCAAATCAAGGACCATTTGATGTGAATGGTAACTGCAACTGTCAGTACCCTCTGGAGAACTGTTGAAAGTTAAAGAGGGTGCGGTGTGTGTGCAGTGAGAATGAAAGTGCTCAGAATGCAGTTAAAATGAGGGTGCTGTGTGAGCAGTGAGAATAAGGGTGCTGTGTGTGCAGTAAGAATAAGGGTGCCTTGTGTGCAGTAAGAATAAGGGTGCCTTGTGTGCAGTGAGAATAAGGGTGCTGTGTGTGCAGTGAGAATAAGGGTGCTGTGTGTGCAGTGAGAATAAGGGTGCTGTGTGTGCAGTGAGAATAAGGGTGCTGTGTGTGCAGTAAGAATAAGGGTGCCTTGTGTGCAGTAAGAATAAGGGTGCTGTGTGAGCAGTAAGAATAAGGGTGCTGTGTGTGCAGTGAGAATAAGGGTGCTGTGTGTGCAGTAAGAATAAGGGTGCCTTGTGTGCAGTGAGAATAAGGGTGCTGTGTGTGCAGTGAGAATAAGGGTGCTGTGTGTGCAGTAAGAATAAGGGTGCCTTGTGTGCAGTAAGAATAAGGGTGCTGTGTGTGCAGTAAGAATAAGGGTGCCTTGTGTGCAGTAAGAATAAGGGTGCTGTGTGTGCAGTAAGAATAAGGGTGCCTTGTGTGCAGTAAGAATAAGGGTGCTGTGTGTGCAGTAAGAATGAGGGTGCTGTGTGTGCAGTAAGAATAAGGGTGCTGTGTGAGCAGTGAGAATAAGGATGCTGTGTGTGCAGTAAGAATAAGGGTGCTGTGTGTGCAGTGAGAATAAGGATGCTGTGTGTGCAGTAAGAATAAGGGTGCCTTGTGTGCAGTGAGAATAAGGGTGCTGTGTGTGCAGTGAGAATAAGGGTGCTGTGTGTGCAGTAAGAATAAGGGTGCTGTGTGTGCAGTAAGAATAAGGGTGCTGTGTGTGCAGTAAGAATAAGGGTGCCTTGTGTGCAGTAAGAATAAGGGTGCTGTGTGTGCAGTAAGAATAAGGGTGCCTTGTGTGCAGTAAGAATAAGGGTGCTGTGTGAGCAGTGAGAATAAGGATGCTGTGTGTGCAGTAAGAATAAGGGTGTTGTGTGTGCAGTGAGAATAAGGATGCTGTGTGTGCAGTAAGAATAAGGGTGCCTTGTGTGCAGTGAGAATAAGGGTGCTGTGTGTGCAGTGAGAATAAGGGTGCTGTGTGTGCAGTAAGAATAAGGGTGCTGTGTGTGCAGTAAGAATAAGGGTGCCTTGTGTGCAGTGAGAATAAGGGTGCTGTGTGTGCAGTGAGAATAAGGGTGCTGTGTGTGCAGTAAGAATAAGGGTGCTGTGTGTGCAGTAAGAATAAGGGTGCCTTGTGTGCAGTAAGAATAAGGGTGCTGTGTGTGCAGTAAAAATAAGGGTGCCTTGTGTGCAGTAAGAATAAGGGTGCTGTGTGTGCAGTAAGAATAAGGGTGCCTTGTGTGCAGTAAGAATAAGGGTGCTGTGTGTGCAGTGAGAATAAGGGTGCCGTGTGTGCAGTAAGAATAAGGGTGCTGTGTGTGCAGTGAGAATAAGGGTGCTGTGTGTGCAGTAAGAATAAGGGTGCTGTGTGAGCAGTAAGAATAAGGGTGCTGTGTGTGCAGTAAGAATAAGGGTGCTGTGTGTGCAGTAAGAATAAGGGTGCTGTGTGTGCAGTAAGAATAAGGGTGCTGTGTGTGCAGTGAGAATAAGGGTGCTGTGTGTGCAGTAAGAATAAGGGTGCTGTGTGTGCAGTAAGAATAAGGGTGCCTTGTGTGCAGTAAGAATAAGGGTGCTGTGTGTGCAGTAAGAATAAGGGTGCCTTGTGTGCAGTAAGAATAAGGGTGCTGTGTGTGCAGTAAGAATAAGGGTGCCTTGTGTGCAGTAAGAATAAGGGTGCTGTGTGAGCAGTGAGAATAAGGATGCTGTGTGTGCAGTAAGAATAAGGGTGTTGTGTGTGCAGTGAGAATAAGGATGCTGTGTGTGCAGTAAGAATAAGGGTGCCTTGTGTGCAGTGAGAATAAGGGTGCTGTGTGTGCAGTGAGAATAAGGGTGCTGTGTGTGCAGTAAGAATAAGGGTGCTGTGTGTGCAGTAAGAATAAGGGTGCCTTGTGTGCAGTGAGAATAAGGGTGCTGTGTGTGCAGTGAGAATAAGGGTGCTGTGTGTGCAGTAAGAATAAGGGTGCTGTGTGTGCAGTAAGAATAAGGGTGCTGTGTGTGCAGTAAGAATAAGGGTGCCTTGTGTGCAGTAAGAATAAGGGTGCTGTGTGTGCAGTAAAAATAAGGGTGCCTTGTGTGCAGTAAGAATAAGGGTGCTGTGTGTGCAGTAAGAATAAGGGTGCCTTGTGTGCAGTAAGAATAAGGGTGCTGTGTGTGCAGTGAGAAGAAGGGTGCCGTGTGTGCAGTAAGAATAAGGGTGCTGTGTGTGCAGTGAGAATAAGGGTGCTGTGTGTGCAGTAAGAATAAGGGTGCTGTGTGAGCAGTAAGAATAAGGGTGCTGTGTGTGCAGTAAGAATAAGGGTGCTGTGTGTGCAGTAAGAATAAGGGTGCTGTGTGTGCAGTAAGAATAAGGGTGCTGTGTGTGCAGTGAGAATAAGGGTGCTGTGTGTGCAGTAAGAATAAGGGTGCTGTGTGTGCAGTGAGAATAAGGGTGCCTTGTGTGCAGTAAAAATAAGGGTGCCTTGTGTGCAGTAAGAATAAGGGTGCTGTGTGTGCAGTAAGAATAAGGGTGCTGTGTGTGCAGTAAGAATAAGGGTGCTGTGTGAGCAGTAAGAATAAGGGTGCTGTGTGTGCAGTAAGAATAAGGGTGCTGTGTGTGCAGTAAGAATAAGGGTGCTGTGTGTGCAGTGAGAATAAGGGTGCCTTGTGTGCAGTAAGAATAAGGGTGCCTTGTGTGCAGTAAGAATAAGGGTGCCTTGTGTGCAGTAAGAATAAGGGTGCTGTGTGTGCAGTGAGAATAAGGGTGCTGTGTGTGCAGTAAGAATAATGGTGCTGTGTGAGCAGTGAGAATAATGGTGCCGTGTGTGCAGTGAGAATAAGGGTGCCGTGTGTGCAGTGAGAATAAGGGTGCTGTGTGTGCAGTAAGAATAAGGGTGCTGTGTGAGCAGTGAGAATAATGGTGCCATGTGTGCAGTGAGAATAAGGGTGCCGTGTGTGCAGTAAGAATAAGGGTGCTGTGTGAGCAGTGAGAATAAGGGTGCTGTGTGTGCAGTGAGAATAAGGGTGCTGTGTGTGCAGTAAGAATAAGGGTGCTGTGTGAGCAGTGAGAATAAGGGTGCCGTGTGTGTAGTGAGAATAAGGGTGCAGTGTGTGCAGTAAGAATAAGGGTGCCGTGTGTGCAGTGAGAATAAGGGTGCTGTGTGTGCAGTGAGAATAAGGGTGCCGTGTGTGCAGTGAGAATAAGGGTGCTGTGCGTGCAGTGAGAATAAGGGTGCTGTGTGTGCAGTGAGAATAAGGATGCTGTGTATGCAGTGAGAATAAGGGCGCCGTGTGAGCAATGAGAATAAGGGTGCCATGTGAGCAGTAAGAATAAGGGTGCTGTGTGAGCAGTGAGTATATGGGTGCTGTGTGTGCAGTGAGAATAAGGGTGCTGTGTGAGCAGGGAGAATAAGGGTGCTGTGTGTGCAGTGAGAATAAGGGTGCCGTGTGAGCAGTGAGAATAAGGGTGCTGTGTGTGCAGTGAGAATAAGGGTGCCGTGTGTGCAGTGAGAATAAGGGTGCTGTGTGTGCAGTAAGAATAAGGGTGCCGTGTGAGCAGTAAGAATAAGGGTGCTGTGTGAGCAGTAAAAATAAGGGTGCCATGTGTGCAGTGAGAATAAGGGTGCCATGTGTGCAGTGAGAATAAGGGTGCTGTGTGTGCAGTAAGAATAAGGGTGCCTTGTGTGCAGTAAGAATAAGGGTGCTGTGTATGCAGTGAGAATAAGGGTGCCTTGTGTGCAGTAAGAATAAGGATGCTGTGTGTGCAGTAAGAATAAGGGTGCCGTGTGTGCAGTGAGAATAAGGGTGCCTTGTGTGCAGTAAGAATAAGGGTGCTGTGTGTGCAGTAAGAATAAGGGTGCTGTGTGTGCAGTGAGAATAAGGGTGCTGTGTGTGCAGTGAGAATAAGGGCGCCGTGTGTGCAGTGAGAATAAGGGTGCCGTGTGTGCAGTGAGAATAAGGGTGCCGTGTGTGCAGTGAGAATAAGGGTGCTGTGTGTGCAGTAAGAATAAGGGTGCTGTGTGTGCAGTGAGAATAAGAGTGCCGTGTGAGCAGTGAGAATAAGGGTGCTGTGTGTGCAGTGAGAATAAGGGTGCTGTGTGTGCAGTGAGAATAAGGGCGCTGTGTGTGCAGTGAGAATAAGGGTGCCGTGTGTGCAGTAAGAATAAGGGTGCCATGTGTGCAGTGAGAATAAGTGTGCCATGTGTGCAGTGAGAATAAGGGCGCTGTGTGTGCAGTGAGAATAAGGGTGCTGTGTGTGCAGTAAGAAGAAGGGTGCCGTGTGTGCAGTAAGAATAAGGGTGCCGTGTGTGCAGTGAGAATAAGGGTGCCGTGTGAGCAGTAAGAATAAGGGTGCCGTGTGAGCAGTGAGAATAAGGGTGCCGTGTGAGCAGTAAGAATAAGGGTGCCGTGTGAGCAGTGAGAATAAGGGTGATGTGTGTGCAGTGAGAATAAGGGTGCCGTGTGAGCAGTAAGAATAAGGGTGCCGTGTGAGCAGTGAGAATAAGGGTGCCGTGTGAGCAGTAAGAATAAGGGTGCCGTGTGTGCAGTGAGAATAAGGGTGCCGTGTGAGCAGTAAGAATAAGGGTGCCGTGTGAGCAGTGAGAATAAGGGTGCTGTGTGTGCAGTGAGAATAAGGGTGCCGTGTGCGCAGTGAGAATAAGGGTGCAGTAAGAATAAGGGTGCCGTGCGTGCAGTGAGAATAAGGGCACCATGTGTGCAGTGAGAATAAGGGTGCCGTGCGTGCAGTGAGAATAAGGGCACCATGTGTGCAGTGAGAATAAGGGTGCTGTGTGTGCAGTGAGAATAAGGATGCTGTGTGTGCAGTGAGAATAAAGGCGCTGTGTGTGCAGTGAGAATAAGGGTGCTGTGTGAGCAGTGAGAATAAGGGTGCCGTGTGTGCAGTGAGAATAAGGGTGCTGTGTGTGCAGTGAGAATAAGGGTGCCGTGTGCGCAGTGAGAATAAGGGTGCCGTGTGTGCAGTGAGAATAAGGGTGCTGTGCGTGCAGTGAGAATAAGGGCACTGTGTGTGCAGTGAGAATAAGGGTGCTGTGTGTGCAGTGAGAATAAGGGTGCTGTGTGTGCAGTGAGAATAAGGGTGCTGTGTGTGCAGTGAGAATAAGGGTGCTGTGTGTGCAGTGAGAATAAGGGTGCTGTGTGTGCAGTGAGAATAAGGATGCTGTGTGTGCAGTGAGAATAAAGGCGCCGTGTGTGCAATGAGAATAAGGGTGCTGAGTGTGCAGCGAGAATGAGGGTGCTGCTGCTGAGTGTACAGTGACAATGAGGATGCTGAGTGAGATGTGAGAATGAGGGTGCTGAGTGTGCAGGGAGAATGAGGGTGCTGAATGTGCAGTGAGAATGAGGGTACTGAGTGTGCAGTGAGAATGAGGGTGCTAACTGTGCAGTGAGAATGAGGGTGCTGAGTGTGCAGTGAGAATGAGGGTGCTGAGTGTGCTGTGAGAATGAGGGTGCTGAATGTGCAGTGAGAATGAGGGGGCTGAGTGTGCAGTGAGAATGAGGATGCTGAGTGTGCAGTGAGAATGAGGTGCTGAATGTGCAGTGAGAATAAGGGTGCTGAATGAGTAGTGAAAATATTCTTTGGCTGCCCATGGGGGTGTCTCTGAACATGGAAGGAACAGTGAGCGACATGGGGGTGGGTGTCACCTGGAGTTACTTTAATGCTATAAGTTTTACAGTTAATTACAATGTTTATTACACAGGGTTACAGTAACTTACAGGTAAATGGAAGCAAACATATTTTATGTATATTAGAAGTCCAGGGGTGATAGGTTTATATGTGAGCTACAGCGGAGTCCTGAGGCTGCAGTTGCACCCTGAAGACAGTCATTTAATATGCACAGGAAGCAGGAACAGTAAATATTTTTACATTGTTCACAGGTTCAAACTGTGGCCATTTATGAGAAAACGCTGCTGAGGATGTCTTGATCAGGGATCAGGACTACAGGAAATTTAAAGGGCCATAATAATAAAAATATGAGATGCTCTAATTTGTTAGAGCATCTGTAATTGTAAGACTATCAACCCTGCACTACTGTGTGCTTAACCCTTGCCAAGTGGTTAAACACACAGTAGAAGCAACACTTGGAACCTGCAGAGCTCTGGAAAATGCTGCTGATCTAATCAGCATCTCTAGTTCAACATCTGAGTCATGCAAGTCTGTGAATAGTGCAGCTGATCAGATCAGCTGTGTTTTCTGCTCGGGACCGGCAGTCCTGTGTGTGACCCGAGCAGTACTTCTACTGTGTGTTTAACCCATCTGCAGCAGTTAATCAGTAGTGCAGGGTTGATAGTCTTAAAATCATATGCTCTAATGACTTAGAGCACTGGTTTTGAAACCTGTGCTCAGGTCTCTCCAATAGACCAGATTTTCAGGATTACCTTGGATGTGAGCAGGTAAAATAACCAGTTTTACAAATCAGATGATAATTTCACCTGTGCTCTAGTTCAGATATCCTCAAAATCTGTTCTGTTAGAGAGGCCTGAGGACAGGTTTGAAAACCAGTGAGAGAGAGCATGTCATTTTTCAACTATTATGGCCCTTTAAATCTAAGGAAATACATTATCTGTATATTAGAAGTTCACAGGCGATGCCATGATATGTGAGCTACTGTGCAGTCCTAAGGCTGCAGCTGCTCCCTGGGGACAGTACTTTAATATTCTGAGGAAGCAAAAACAGTCAATGCATTATTACAATTTTCACAGGTCCAAGCTGTGGCCATTTTAGTTAAGGGAAGCTAAGAGAAAACACTACTGAGCAAGTCTTCTGTTGTTTTTTTTTCTACAAACTAAGGCCTAGATTTAGATTTTGGCGTTAGCCGTGAAAACCAGCGTTAGAGGCTCCTAACGCTGGTTTTAGGCTACCGCCGGTATTTGGAGTCACTCAAAATAGGGTCTAACGCTCACTTTCCAGCCGCGACTTTTCCATACCGCAGATCCCCTTACGTAAATTGCGTATCCTATCTTTTCAATGGGATTTTTCTAACTCCGGTATTTAGAGTCGTTTCTGAAGTGAGCGTTAGACATCTAACGACAAAACTCCAGCCGCAGGAAAAAAGTCAGTAGTTAAGAGCTTTCTGGGCTAACGCCGGTTTATAAAGCTCTTAACTACTGTACTCTAAAGTACACTAACACCCATAAACTACCTATGTACCCCTAAACCGAGGTCCCCCCACATCGCCGACACTCTAAAAAAAATTTTTAACCCCTAATCTGCCGACCGCCACCTAGGTTATCCTTATGTACCCCTAATCTGCTGCCCCTAACACCGCTGACCCCTGTATTATATTTATTAACACCTAATCTGCCCCCCTCAACGTTGCCTCCACCTGCCTACACTTATTAACCCCTAATCTGCCGACCGGACATGAGCGCTACTATAATAAAGTTATTAACCCCTAATCCGCCTCACTAACCCTATCATAAATAGTATTAACCCCTAATCTGCCCTCCCTAACATCGCCGACACCTAACTTAAATTATTAACCCCTAATCTGCCGACCGAATCTCGCCGCTATTCTAATAAATGTATTAACCCCTAAAGCTAAGTCTAACCGTAATACTAACACCCCCCTAAGTTAAATATAATTTAAATCTAACGAAATTAATTAACTCTTATTAAATAAATTATTCCAATTTAAAGCTAAATACTTACCTGTAAAATAAATCCTAATATAGCTACAATATAAATTATAATTATATTATAGCTATTTTAGGATTTATATTTATTTTACAGGTAACTTTGTATTTATTTTAACCAGGTACAATAGCTATTAAATAGTTAAGAACTATTTAATAGCTAAAATAGTTAAAATAATTACAAAATTACCTGTAAAAGAAATCCTAACCTAAGTTACAAATAAACCTAACACTAGACTATCAATAAATTAATTAAATAAACTACCTACAATTAACTACAATTAACCTAACACTACACTATCAATAAATTAATTAAATACAATTGCTACAAATAAATACAATTAAATAAACTAGCTAAAGTACAAAAAATAAAAAAGAACTAAGTTACAAAAAATAAAAAAATATTTACAAACATAAGAAAAATATTACAATTTTAAACTAATTACACCTACTCTAAGCCCCCTAATAAAATAACAAAGCCCCCCAAAATAAAAAAATGCCCTACCCTATTCTAAATTACTAAAGTTCAAAGCTCTTTTACCTTACCAGCCCTGAACAGGGCCCTTTGCGGGGCATGCCCCAAGAAATTCAGCTCTTTTGCCTGTAAAAAAAAACATACAATACCCCCCCCAACATTACAACCCACCACCCACATACCCCTAATCTAACCCAAACCCCCCTTAAATAAACCTAACACTAAGCCCCTGAAGATCATCCTACCTTGTCTTCACCATACCAGGTTCACCGATCGGTCCAGAAGAGCTCCTCCGATGTCCTGATCCAAGCCCAAGCGGGGGGCTGAAGAGGTCCATGATCCGGCTGAAGTCTTCATCCAAGCGGGCCAGAAGAGGTCTTCCATCCGATTGAAGTCTTCATCCAAGCGGCATCCATCCGGAGCGAAGCGGCAGCATCCTGAAGACCTCCACCGCGGAACATCCATCCTGGCCGACGACTGAACGACGAATGACGGTTCCTTTAAATGACGTCATCCAAGATGGCGTCCCTCGAATTCCGATTGGCTGATAGGATTCTATCAGCCAATCGGAATTAAGGTAGGAATATTCTGATTGGCTGATGGAATCAGCCAATCAGAATCAAGTTCAATCCGATTGGCTGATCCGATCAGCCAATCAGATTGAGCTCGCATTCTATTGGCTGTTCCGATCAGCCAATAGAATGCAAGCTCAATCTGATTGGCTGATTGGATCAGCCAATCGGATTGAACTTGATTCTGATTGGCTGATTCCATCAGCCAATCAGAATATTCCTACCTTAATTCCGATTGGCTGATAGAATCCTATCAGCCAATCGGAATTCGAGGTACGCCATCTTGGATGACGTCATTTAAAGGAACCGTCATTCGTCGTTCAGTCGTCGGCCAGGATGGATGTTCCGCGGTGGAGGTCTTCAGGATGCTGCCGCTTCGCTCCGGATGGATGCCGCTTGGATGAAGACTTCAATCGGATGGAAGACCTCTTCTGGCCCGCTTGGATGAAGACTTCAGCCGGATCATGGACCTCTTCAGCCCCCCGCTTGGGCTTGGATCAGGACATCGAAGGAGCTCTTCTGGACCGATCGGTGAACCTGGTATGGTGAAGACAAGGTAGGATGATCTTCAGGGGCTTAGTGTTAGGTTTATTTAAGGGGGGTTTGGGTTAGATTAGGGGTATGTGGGTGGTGGGTTGTAATGTTGGGGGGGGTATTGTATGGTTTTTTTTACAGGCAAAAGAGATGAATTTCTTGGGGCATGCCCCGCAAAGGGCCCTGTTCAGGGCTGGTAAGGTAAAAGAGCTTTGAACTTTAGTAATTTAGAATAGGGTAGGGCATTTTTTTATTTTGGGGGGCTTTGTTATTTTATTAGGGGGCTTAGAGTAGGTGTAATTAGTTTAAAATTGTTGTAATATTTTTCTTATGTTTGTAAATATTTTTTTATTTTTTGTAACTTAGTTCTTTTTTATTTTTTGTACTTTAGCTAGTTTATTTAATTGTATTTATTTGTAGCAATTGTATTTAATTAGTTTATTGATAGTGTAGTGTTAGGTTAATTGTAGGTAATTGTAGGTAGTTTATTTAATTAATTTATTGATAGTCTAGTGTTAGGTTTATTTGTAACTTAGGTTAGGATTTCTTTTACAGGTAATTTTGTAATTATTTTATCTATTTTAGCTATTAAATAGTTCTTAACTATTTAATAGCTATTGTACCTGGTTAAAATAAATACAAAGTTACCTGTAAAATAAATATAAATCCTAAAATAGCTATAATATAATTATAATTTATATTGTAGCTATATTAGGATTTATTTTACAGGTAAGTATTTAGCTTTAAATTGGAATAATTTATTTAATAAGAGTTAATTAATTTCGTTAGATTTAAATTATATTTAACTTAGGGGGGTGTTAGTATTAGGGTTAGACTTAGCTTTAGGGGTTAATACATTTATTAGAATAGCGGCGAGATTCGGTCGGCAGATTAGGGGTTAATAATTGAAGTTAGGTGTCGGCGATGTTAGGGAGGGCAGATTAGGGGTTAATACTATTTATGATAGTGTTAGTGAGGCGGATTAGGGGTTAATAACTTTATTATAGTAGCGCTCAGGTCCGGTCGGCAGATTAGGGGTTAATAAGTGTAGGCAGGTGGAGGCGACGTTGTGGGGGGCAGATTAGGGGTTAATAAATATAATATAGGGGTCGGCGGTGTTAGGGGCAGCAGATTAGGGGTACATAGGGATAATGTAAGTAGCGGCGGTTTACGGAGCGGCAGATTAGGGGTTAATAATAATATGCAGGGGTCAGCGATAGCGGGGGCGGCAGATTAGGGGTTAATAAGTGTAAGGTTAGGGGTGTTTAGACTCGGGGTACATGTTAGAGTGTTAAGTGCAGACGTAGGAAGGGTTACCGCATAGCAAACAATGGGGCTGCGTTAGGAGCTGAACGCGGCTTTTTTGCAGGTGTTTGGTTTTTTTTCAGCTCAAACAGCCCCATTGTTTCCTATGGGGGAATCGTGCACGAGCACGTTTTTGAGGCTGGCCGCGTCCGTAAGCAACTCTGGTATCGAGAGTTGAAGCTGCGTTAAAAATGCTCTACGCTCCTTTTTTGGAGCCTAACGCAGCCTTTATGTGGACTCTCGATACCAGAGTTATTTTTATGGTGCGGCCAGAAAAAAGCTGGCGTTAGTTTTTCGGGTCGTTACCGACAAAACTCCAAATCTAGGCCTAAGTAAAATTTAAAAGGACAGTAAACACCTTGCAATTACAAGCCCTATCTGTTGTGGTGCTAAAGAATAACATATCAGCTAAATCTAAATGTTTTTAAAACAAATTCTGCAATTATGTTTCAATAGCCAAACTCCACCCTCAATTTGCCTTCTTTGGAGGAGCTCACCTGGGCTTTAATCAGCAGACTACCAGGCTATCCATGGTCATAGAGTTAGCATAAAATGTATTTATCTGCAATTGTTATCAGTTAAAGCCAATTAGGGCCATATATGTAGCAGAGTTAGCCTTGAAAGTCAGCAGGGTACATTTCAAGCTCTAAGTATTAGAAATTGCTCAATTTTCAGAGCTAAATTACAAGAAAAAGGGTCAAAATAAATAATGAAAATATATATTTCATTACACATAAATTAACATTTTATATAAAATCTCAATGTGTTTACTGTCCCTTTAAAAGGTTGGGCAAGATTACATATGCGGCGTCTCCTGCAAAAGCCGGTGACGTCGGTTTTTACGTGGTTTTGGTATCACATATACAGCGCCGCATATAAATGCGGCGCATATATTTCACCTGTTGCCCGCAATTTTTACTCCCATAAGCTAACATAGAACCGCGTCGCAAATCGGTATCACATATTCAGCGCAAGGACTTACGCAGCAAAAATGGAGACATTTTACTCCATTTTACCTCGCCACACATAGGCAGACGCAGCAAGCTTTATGCTGAAAATGTGAGCACCGGAACTCTTGTAACTGCCTGAAAATATTAACTAACACCTAACGCATGCGCAATATCTATCTACCTGTCAACCGCCAACCCCCACCGCAATAACTAATAAACTATATTAACCCCTAATCCGCCAACCCCCACATAACAAAACATCTAATTAACCTATTAACCCCTAATCCACCAACCCCCCACAAAACTATATACCTAATATTGTGATTAACCTCTAAACCGCCATTACCCCACAACGCAAAATATACCTTAATAAACTATAAACCCCTAATCCGACATTCACCCATATCGCAAAGTACCTATTAAAACTATTAACCCCTAAACTGCCACCCCCCACCAATACAACAAACCTAACAAATCTATTAACCCCTAATCTGTCAACCCCCCCAATTTAACACCCCCTAAATTAACCCCAATTATCTAAATTAAAAAAATACTAAGTTACAAACAATTAAAATAAAAAAGCTAACTTTACTTAAAAAAATTTAAAAAAACTAAGATTAAATTAATCTAAGATTACAAAAAATAAAAAATTCTAACATTACATAAAATAATAAACCAAATTATCAAAAATCCCACCAAACACCCCAAAATAAAAAAAAACTAACACTGAGAAATCCTAAACTACCTATTTCCCCTAAAGGCCAATTAAATCCCTAATCTAAAAAAAAAAAACAAAAAAAAACTTCACTGTTCCAGAAGTCCGGCGGTGAAGTTTTCTTTCAAGTGGCGATATCATCTATCTTTTTCCATTAACAAGCTGGCGTGGAGCTCAGCGCAGAACTGAAGACCCGCGACCGCGGAGCCATGGAGCATGGAGATCCTCTTTGTATGATTACCGCCGCACACTGAGGATTGAATTCAAGGTACGCGTTTATATATCGGTTACCTAGCATTCCTATTGGCTAATTTGAGTCTTCAAATTCAAATGAGCCAATAGGATGAGAGCTACTGAAATCCTATTGGCTGATTTGAACAGCCAATAGGATTTCAGTGCTCTAATCCCATTGGCTAATTTGAATTTGAAGATTTAAATCAGCCAATAGGAATGCAAGGTACCCCATATTATCCTTGGTCTTCCTTGGGTATGTATTCATACAGTTGGCCTCCTGGATTACCTTGTAATGCCTACTGGGCTGTGTAATGCCCCTGCTGTCTTCCAAGCATTTGTTAATGATGTCTTCCGTGACCTCCTTAATCGCACTGTCATCGTCTATTTGGATGACATACTCATATTCTCTTCCACCCTTGAGGAGCTTCACGAGCATGTAAAACAGGTACTTCTTTGCCTCAGAAACAATTCTCTAGTAGCCAAAAAGGAGAAATGTGAGTTTGATCAAGTTCAGATCCAGTTCCTTGGCTATGTCATCTCGAAGGAGGGTTTTGACATGGATCCTACAAAGCTAACCGCAGTTCTGGAATGGACTCAACCCACCTCATTAAAGGAACTACAGAGATTCTTGGGGTTCTCCAACTGTTATCGCAAGTTCATTAGAACTTTTCACAAATCGTTGCTCCACTCACTGAGCTGACAAAACAAATCAGAGACTGCAAGAATTGGCCTCCTGTAGCTGTGGATGCTTTCTCTCATCTGAAAAAAGTATTTTGTTCTGCTCCTGTGCTCCGCCATCCTGATCCTGACCTGCAATTCACTTTAGAGGTTGATGCCTCCGAGAAAGGAGCTGGTGCAGTCTTAACCCAAAGGGACCCTTTAACCTCCAAGTTGCACCTGGTGGGCAATTGTGAACTCTTAGCCATTAAGATGGCCCTGACTGAATGGTGTCATTGGCTAGAGGGTACCACCAACACCATTCAGATTCACTGACCACAAGAATCTGACGTACCTAGAGACTGCTCATCAACTCAATCCTCGACAGGCCAGGTGGGCCCTATTCTTTTCTCGTTTTAATTTTATAGTCTCTTACCTTCCTGGGACCAAGAATAAAAAAGCTGATGGCCTTTTCCGTCAGTTTCCCCAGTCTAGTGACTATTCTGAAACTCCTATCGAGCACATTATATCCCCCTCCTGTGTGGTTGCTTAGCTCAACACCTCTTTTCTTCAAAGACTGCAATGAGCCCAGTCAAGAAAACCTACTGAAGCCCCTGCGGCTACTGAGATCCATTATGTTACTCCAAACCTTCGCTCTCCTGTATTATCCTGGGCTCATGACAGCAAGCTGTCAGGTCATCCTGGTTTGACAAGAACCTTTAAACTCCTTTCCCAACATGTGTGGTGGCCTACAATGAAGTCGGACTCTCAGGATTATGTGAAAGCTTGTCAGACTTGTGCTGTTAATAAGACTCCCCATTCCCTACCACATGGTCTACTTCAATCATTGTCGATACCTAAACAACCATGGACACACATAGCTATGGATTTTGTTGTAGACCTCCCTCCTTCTGACCATCATACAGTCATATGGGTGGGGGTGGATCGGTTCTCCAAACTTGCTCATTTTGTACCTTTAACGAAGTTACCTAAGTGGTACAACTACATGGTATACCCATAAATACTGTCTCAACAGAGGACCTCAATTTATTTCTACCTTTTGGAGAGGCTTTTGCAAATTGCTTGGAACCACTGTTTCTTTGTCCTCAGGATATCACCCCCAGACTAACGGGCAGATGGAGAGAACCAATCAGGATCTTGAAGCTTATCTTAGAGCATATGTTAATTCACAGCATCCTAAATTGTCTGGTTTGTTACCCCTAGCTGAACTTGCAAAGAACACTTATTGGCATTCTTCTCTACGATGCTCTCCTTTCCAGGCCACAGCTGGTTATCAGTCTCGTGTTTTTCCTCTTTCTGCTCAATCCACAGGAGTCCCTGCTACAGAACATCGCTTCACTGACCTCACTACCCATTAGCAATGAATACACTCTCAGTTACACTCAACCACCTCCATATATATGAGGTTTGCCAATATTTGTGCCTTTGTTGCCGGTGATCGTGTCTGGGTCTCTACCCAACACATCCGCTTATGTCAAACTTGTCACAAATTGGGACCTCGGTATATTGGTCCTTATAAAGTCCTCAAAAGACTTTCTCCTGTTGCCTACAGAGTGGCCTTGCCTAGGACCTTGCACATTCACCCAGTTTTTCACATCTCCTTGCTCAAACCCTACGTCACAAATAGGTATACTCGACTCAGACGTCCTCCTCCACTTCTTATTCATTGCAAACCAGAGTATGAGGTTGCCAAAATCCTGCATTCCAGAATCAGGCACAGGCACATCCAATACCTCATACACTGGAAGGGATACTCTGTGGCGGAGCATTCCTGGGTTTCTGCTTGTAATGTGCATGCTCCATCTTTGGTCTCTAAGTTCCATGCTGCTCATTCTTCGAAGTCGACTCTGGTTCCCGGAGGGAACCCTTGAGTGGGGGGCTATGTCATGCCACTCCTTGCGCCGTTCTGGCTGTTGCCAGTGACGTGGTGGTTGCTGTGAGTGTGCGGCGATGATGTCATCGCCGCACGTCTATTCCCCTCTCAAGCCGGATCCTTTGAACTCCTGTCTACAATGAATACTGCTTACCTCATTTCTTACACTCGCTTTGTTCTGGGATATTTCCTTATCCTTCCACTTGATGCTGGGATAAGAAGACTATTGGCTAAATTTGGTCTGATAGGGAAATATCCCACAAGCATTACACCCACAGTCTTTCTTTCTTTTTTATGAACCATAAATGTATTTATTGAGCTAGTGAATAATGATGTAAAAGCATTGAGAGACAATCTAATACAAAAACAAATATATGGGAGGGTTAATAATAAAAGTAACTTTCTAAGGGAGACCATAAAGCACTAGAAAATATAAAAGAGAGGGTGTAATCTCATGTTTGATGTTTACACAAAAGAGACTGATAGAAACACATTATTAAATTATAACAGCTTTTACCCTAAGAGGCTAATAGATTATTTACCTAAAAGCCAACTTTTAAGGGTTAAGAGAATAGTGAGCGAAGAAAGTACATTAGAGAAAAGACTAAGGCCCTGGTATTCAAAGGTTCTCCAGCTTGGAGAAAAATTGCACTACAAACTTCACAAGGGCTGAACTCACTGAATATTCAAAAGAAAAAGGGCAGAACTTTCCAGCACTGCAAGATCTCTCTCATTTCTTTATATGAAGGAGAGAGAAGTCCAGTGCAATACAGCACTGCATGATATGAGAGTTTTGTTAGACTTCTGTGTTATTTTAACAAATTAGGATCCTACTTTGTATATTTCTGTTTATATATACAAATTGCATTGCACCTTGAATTTCCTGCATTGCAAACTAATACTGACACTTTCAGAAAGTGGGAGGAAGAGGGCAGATCCCTGGGCAAAAATGAGTTCCCAGGGTATGTCTAAAGCTCTCTCTCCAGTCTTGTGAAATTTTCTAAGCATTTTTTTGTGTTTTATATATATATATATATATATATATATATATATATATATATATATATATATATTTATATTTATATATATATATATATATATATATATATATATATATATATATATATATATATATATATTTATTTATTTAACAATAGCTTTTATTGAAGATTGTACAGAGCCACCCCAATGGGGTTTGTGATACATACATTGAGTGTCATCATTAACCAATAAGTCAGATATGAGTAAAAAATTAAATGGTTAGACAATCAATCATCAATATAACAAGAGTCTATGATGTGAAACAATGTGGAGGAAGAAACAAATCTCTGGTTGATGTTGATTAATAGTTTATGCCATGTGCACTGGTGCATAATAAATAGCCAAGGAGATAGTGGGATTGCAGTGTCCAGTAGAAAATTTAAAGTTCAATGCGTTGTAGCCACTAGTATAAGTTGCTATCTATTGTTGAATATTCAATGAAGACCAAGGAGTGGGAACATAGAAAGTTGTTAGAAAACAGAAGGAGTAAAGAGAAAGGAAAACAAGAAATTGGAGCAGGTTAACAAGACAAGGAATGCAGACAATAAATATGAGGCATTGTCTCTAGGAAGTCTAGATTTGGGAAGGGAGTTGGGGAGGAGTGGATGAGGGGTTGATATGTTAGGGATGGGGATTGAGGTAGGATGAGGGGAGTATAGTATGGATGTGATATTGCATCTATGATGAGGGGAGTTGTAGCTCTACAATGGCTGGGCTGGGTGGCATATTGTCTCCCAATAAAATTGAATGTCTGTTAAATATGAGGTCATATTTCTCCTATAGTAGCCATACTCCTCTAGAAGAAGGTGTTCATCCGGTTTTTGGAGCCATAGGTCTAATGTTGGTAGCTGAGGTGACTTCCAGAGCAGAGCTATAAGTAATTTTGCGCTGTTCAGACCTATTCTCAATAGGGTAGATCTAATTCTGCATTTTAGTGGCGGGTGTTCATTTAGTAGGACTACAGTAGTGGTTAGAGTGAAATCCGATACTAATAGGACCTGGAAGGTTTGCGCTGTGTTAATACCAGCATAGAAGGATCTTGTAATTTAATTCCATAATTCAAAGTGAGGTGGAGGACTTGCAGGTGTTGTGGAAGATTTGCTGCCAGTTTTTGGTGTTGATGAGGGTATTTAATTTGAGGTGCCATTGTGTGGTGTACGAATGGAGGAGATTACATTGAGCTGAGTGCAACATATTTTTAGCCAGTGAAAGGAAGCTCTTGGATATCTTTGCAGAAAGACATACTTGTTCGAAAGGGGTAGGGGGTCTAAGGAGATCCTGTTTGTGTTGAGCCTTTTGTATGAAATGATGTAACTGGGAATATTTTAGCCAGGATGTGAAGAAGCCATGTAGTGTTTGCTGTAAGTATGTCCTTGATTTTAGTTTACCCTGGCTGAGGAAATTGGCAATGGGGAGGTTAAAGTCTTCTTTTTATTGTTATTATTATTTTATTTTTTTTGTGCAGTGTAGTAATCCCTTTTCAAACAGCTCTCTAACCCTCCCCTCTCCCCCTAGTGACAACCACCTGACGCCCCCCTTCCCCCCATTCCATCCTTTTTCTGTAGTGCAGCTCCCCATCCCTCCTTCTCCAAGTCACTTGGAACACATTAAGGGGAAAACATTTTATAATGTCCATTTAAATTGCTGTCAGAAGCTCTTGTGAACTGGTCTGCAATACCAATTGTGCAGACGAATATTTTAATACTCAAAACATTGTAAAAAAATGTACTGCACTCTGCCATATGACACCTCTGTGGTCTCAGCTGCTTTGTGTATATGAATCACTCATCACCATGTCACATTTTTAGCTTTTTTTGTGGCAAATATGGATGGGTGACCAGAGTAAGGATCATATTTACATGATGCTTTTTCCTTATTAAACGTATCAATCATATTGTTATGGATTTCTGCAGTAGTAAAGTTTTGTTTAATCGAGTATTTGATGACTGCAAAACATTTGCTTTGCTCCATTTTCTACAAATTTCCCAACTGTCCACAATATGGGGCATATGTATCAAGCTCCGAATGATGCCCCGTGTTTCTGGCGAGCCTGCAGGCTCGCTAGAAACACCAGTTATGAAGCAGCGGTCTAAAGACCGCTGCTCCATAACCTGTGCGCCTGCTCTGAGCAGGCGGACAGACATTGCCACAATACAACCCGATTAAGTACGATCGGGTTGATTGACACCCCGCTGCTGGCAGCCTATTTGCCGCGAGTCTGCAGGGGGCGGCGTTGCACCAGCAGATCTTGTGAGCTGTTGGTGCAATGCCGAATACGGCGAGCGTATTGCTCGCCGTATTCAGCGAGGTCTGGCGAACCTGATCCTCACTGTCAGATCAGGTCCGCCAGACCTTGATACATATGCCCCCAAGTGTACTATAAATAAAAAATAAATTAAAAGATTAACATATACTTTTAGCAACAGCAAAACATGCTTTTACTGCAGTAATATAAAACTAGAGGTTTCCAATTAGGACTTAAAAGGACAGTTACTACAAACGTTTCTCCCCTTTAATGTGTTCCAATGATCCATTTTACCAGCTGAAGTGTATTCAATTGTTTACAAATAGTTTATCTTTACCTTTATTTTGTCATTTGAAATATCTGATTTTGTCTGTTAATACCACCACATATACTAAAAATGTCAATATTGCAGTAATGGGTAGAGAAAAGCTATGTAAACAGGAGCCAGCAGAAGTAAGTATACTCTCACTGGGGGTGGGAGAGATAGGTACTAAAATGTTAATTTCCCTTTGTTCTCTCTAAGTTTTGAGTTTGTATATACAGAAATAGGATAAGGAAACATTTGTGTGTATAGAGAGTTATAAGGTCTCCCTTCAAGATCAGTCCATTTTAATGGGTTGTGGTTTTAAAAACAAAAGCAGCTATATATATATATATATATATATATATATAAAAATAAACATAAAGGAACAATTTCACATACATTTTAAACTCTGCAACTGGTAAAAAAAATAATTGGAAACATTATTATTATTATTATCAGGTATTTGTAGAGTGCCAAAAGATTCCACAGCGCTGTAAACATAGGCGGTATACAAGATAACATTTATAGGGATCAAATGGGTAGAGGGCCCTGTCGAGAGTTGTGCTGTTGTAGTCAGCTCTTATGAACAGCTGGGCTCATAGGTTTTCATGCTAAGGGGTTCAAGGAGATAGCAATGGAGCTAGGAAGGTTAGTGTAGGTTGTATGCACCCCTGAATAGTAGCGTCTTTAGGGAGTGCTTGAAGCTTACAAAACTAGGGGAGTGTCTGGTAGAGTGAGGCAGAGAGTTCCACAAGATGGGAGCCGGTCTGGAGGAGGAGAGTAGGAGGTCATGATCAGAGCAAAGGGGATGGGAGGGAGAGTATCTGGAGACAAGGTCTGAGATGTAGGGGGAAGCAGTGCAGTTGAGGGCTTTGTCAGAGGGGAACCCAATGTTACAAGGCTACCCTTGTAAGTAGGACTATATTTATGGTACAAGTGAGACATACTGTATGTTATAAAGAGGGTTAGTTCAAGATCTAGGATAGGCTAACAGATTTGTTAAAGCAATGTAATTGTACGCGATGCATGATTTATTTATTTAAGTACATAACGCATCAAATATTAATTATCATTATATTTATTCTGATACTATAAAAATGACCTTTGAATTCTATTATAATACACAGCTATGGCAGTGGCTTTCTGTTTTCTACCCCTTTGCAGTCATTAAACAGTTATAGACAGCACTAGTACAATAAGAAAATGCTCTAACAAGTGTTCTTATTGCACATTGTTCATTTGTAATTCACATAGTGACCTTACAGAACTGTCTGACCTGCTGGCAAAGGATTTGCATCAGTATTACATGCCACAGAGCAAACAGTGAATTGAAAAATGTAAGAGTTTATTACAGTCTGAACTTAGCCTTACTGCCCTAGTATATGTTTTATAATTGTATGTATAAAATGTATTGTGCAACCATACTAGATGCAGTTCTTTTTAGATTAATATTAACTGGTTCATTATTACAACCTGAGAAAAGAGGATTGCATGCAAATAGTCACCATAAATACAAATCTGAAAAAAAATGTTTTGCCTGCCTTTTTGGGAAACACATTGTAAATAGCACATAGGAAGATGCTATATAATAAAGGACAGTGAGGTATAAGTTAGATTTCATGATTTGGATAGAGCGTGCAATTTTAATCAACTGTCCAGTTTGCTTCTATTATCTAATTTGCTTTATTCACTTGATGTGCTCAGCTAGCTTCCAGTAGAGAGTTGCGGCTCCTTCAACAAGGGATACAAAAAGAATGTAGCAATGCAGTGTTTAATTGCTGTTACATACTATACAATATTTTCATATTAGACCACAATAGTGTCAATTTCCAGCCATGACAAGTCATAACACATAAACATATAGACTCATTCAAAAGGCCTTTCAATGTGTGTATCCTGGACCTGGAAAAAAATGGATGTTTTGCCAACAAAATGCCAGAGAAAAGTACTTTGTGTGCATTGATAAACTTAAGGGTTACATGCAGAAAGCAACGCAATTTGCCAGGAACGAACAACAACTGGGAGTAGTTTCTTTTAGCCCAATAGTGCTTTTTACAGAGGAAAACTTTCCTGAAGTATATCAGTCTGATCCCACCTAACAAGGTCAGTCTAGCTCTTGAATACCAGGCAATTATCCTCTGAACAAGGGAAATGGCAACCCCAGATGATCATTTGGGCCTCATCAGTGAGGTGCAGTCATTTCCCTCTAAGCACTTTGGGCAACTAGTCAAGGTCTGGTTTCCCCCCTGACCCTTAGGGAGACTTTTCCCAGGGTCATAATACAAATACATACATAAAGAGAAGAAATTTGCCAGGAACAAACAACAGCCTAGTGACTTTTCTATGGTTCGGTTACTACCTGGGAGTAGCTTATTTTAGCCCAGTTGTGCTTTTCACAGAGGAGAACTTTCCTGAAGTATATCAGTCTGATCCCATCTAACAAGGTCAGTCCAGCTACAAAATACTAAGCAATTCACTTCTTAAAAAGGGAAATTGCAACCCCAGACAATTGTTTTGGCCTTCTTTGGACCTCGTCAGTAAGGTGCAGCCGTATCCCTCTAAGCACATTGGGCAAGGAGTCCAGGCCTGGTTTCCCCCATGACCCTTAGGGAGACTTTTCCCAGGGTCATAATACAAATACATACAGAAAGAGAAGCAATCTGCCAGGTATAAACAACAGCTCAGTAGCTTGTTCTATGGGCCGGTTACGACCTGGGAGTAGCTTCTTTTAGCCCAGCTGTGCTTATCACAGGGCTTGTTTATATATATCCTTAGTTACAAATAGCAAAGGAAGTATGATAAACAGCATTCAAAGGGCTTTTCAATGTGTGAAAAAAATTGGATGTTTAACCAACAAAAGTCCAGTAAAATGCAGCTTGTGTGCATGGAATGACTTAAGGGTTAACCCTCCTTCTATAGTGAGTGTAAGTGGAAATATTTGTTGCAAATTTGTGGGCGTGTTATCTTTATAACTTTATAAATTGCTGTAGATCATGTTCTCTTTTTCTTGGCTGTTTTTCCCCACTGATTTTTCCCTCCCTCCCTGTAATGTGTTCTTTGTTGCAGGTACAGATGTGGCGACACTGAGTGTACTTCAGCTCCCTTAGGGTCTCCTTGCCTTAGCTGTTTCTGGCGGGAGCATGTTTAGTCGAGTTGCCTTTTAAAAGTCCAGGGTTATTGATTTCTTTACACTCCATGTTCTAAGGCTTGCACTGATGGTGTTCCTTATGGCATGGAGTGCTAGTACCAGCTGACTTTATGGAGGCCCACATGTTAGGTAGAGCCCAGAGGGATCATGGGTAGAGTCAATGAGAAGTAGGAAGATACCTCAGGTCAGAGCCCGTGGTGCTCCTCCTTATGGGATGGTTGATCCTTGGGTGTCTTCCTCACTGTAGGGCAGGCCCAGCAGGGGCCCAGTGAGATGTTAATTTTGACCACTTACCTTGTAACTTTTGGAGTAGTTTAGGGAGCTCAGTTGACCCAACCAACAAATTAATTTTCTAAAATATTTAGTGTTTATTATCCACAACCATGACTTATCTTCTCCTACAATGGTGTTTGCTGTTTTCATTTATGGGGAAGATAAAGGTGGGGTTAGGGAATACTCCTCCCTGAGTAATGTGATATAGGAAAGACAGAATCTGGGGTTTAATCCCATAAAACAGTTGTAAATGCTTTTAAAGCATGTATTTTGCATGAAGAACTTTTTAAAAAATGTCTATAATTTCTGATGCATAAATAAAAAAAATGAATGTCCCTTTAAGTACTGATAAGGAGAAAATATAAA
Organism: Bombina bombina; assembly: GCF_027579735.1. Lineage (NCBI taxonomy): Eukaryota > Metazoa > Chordata > Amphibia > Anura > Bombinatoridae > Bombina > Bombina bombina. The sequence continues at coordinate 539,703,557 of NC_069500.1, forward strand.
ACAAAGAAAGATGTATCTGGAAAAAAAAATCTATAAAATATGGAAGTATTTAGCATTTAAAGGAAAAGGATGTGAGTTAGGGAACCAGATTATGATATGTGAAACTTGTGGGAAGCTTTCTATAGTTACATGTGAAGAAAAACAGAAAGAGCTGATTCTTAGAATTGTCTTATTGTGAAGATTATACAGGAAGTTGAACACACTGTGCATTCACATGAGACTATGCTGAGAAAAAAAGTCCAAAGACAATGTAAAAAAATGGAACATTAGGAGATCAGGTGGGCAGAGGAGAATGATTAAATTATTTTGCTATTTAAAGGGATAGGAAAGTCAAAATAAATATTTGATGATTCAGATACATTGTAATTTTCTACTACAAATGTACTGAGTTCTCTTGGTATCATTTGTTGAAAAAGAATATGCACATATCCTACACTACTAAGAGATAGGGGTCAATTTATTAAAGTCTGGCAGACATGATACGCCGTAGCATATCATGTCCGCCAGACATCACTGAATGCGGACAGCATACACTGTCCGTATTCAACATTGCACAAGCAGTTCTAGTGAACTGCTTGTGCAATACCGCCCCCTGCAGATTCGCAGGGGGTGTCAATCAGCCTGATGATATAGGATCGGGCGGATTGCTGTACGCATCCTCAGAGGTGGCGTATGAGTTAAGGAGCAGCGATCTATAGACCGCTGCTTCTTAACTCTTGTGTCAGGCGAGCCTAAAGGCTCGCACAGAAACAGGGTGAATTGGCCCAATTCGACCAATAATAAATTAACCCCTTAGTGATTGGTGGCTACACACATTTGTCTTGGGTCATTGGTTCACCATATGCGTTCAGCTGGCTCCCAGAAGTTTGTTGCTGATGTGGAGCTGACTTTAACTATGTGTTTAATTATTTTGCAGGAGTTAAACAGACAATTGTTTACAGTAGTGCAATAATAATATGCTCTAACATATTACCATTTTCATGCTTCCAATGTATGTGTGTAATTATTTTATCTTATTTATATAGCAGCCATGGGTGTCCAGAGGGGGACAATAGAGGGTGACTCTTGTTGCCAATAAACCACCATTTTTAAAATGATGAGCAGCTCATATGAAGAATAAACAACTCCCAACTGATTTGTATATGTTCCAAGGTATTTTATCTTCCATGCCCCCCACCCCCGAAAAAAAATCTGCAATCGTGTTTTATGTATAGGCATATAAAGGGCAAAGAGGTTGTAAACTAAAAGGATGCACATAGTTCTCAAATGCATAACTTAACAGGACAGTAAAGTCATTTTTAACAACTTTTCAATTTATTTTTATTATCTAAATTAAATTGTTCTATTGGTATCCTTTGTTGAAAATCATAACCTGATAGGATCAGGAGTAGCCATGCACTACTTTGAGCTAGCTGCTGATTGGTGGCTACACATATGCCTCTTATCATATGCTCATCAGATGTGTTTAGCTAGGTTCCAGTAGTGCATTGCTTCGCCTTCAATAAAGGATAACAAGAAAGTGAAACAAATTTAAGGTTTCATGTGCCTTTAAAGTTTCATGAAGTTATAGCATTATCACTTGACTATGCTTCCCTGCAGATCCCCTTTGCTTTTTTTTCTAATACAATATTGCTCAACCTAATTACAAAACTTAAAGGACACTAAACACCTCTTGCTTTTGTGTAAAAATGTGCTTGTTCCACAAAAGAAACCAAAAAGCAAATTCTTTAACCTATAAATACTGCAAAATCAAATAACTATTTTAGGCAGTGAGATAAAGCATACATTTACACAAAAGCAATAGATGTTTAATATACTTCTCCTCTCTGAGGCTGCTTTCATTTGAAGCTTTGAATGATTATTAGTGTCACTGTTATTATTATCACAATGAAAGTGAATTCAGCAACAAGTGTCTTCAAAAAGCCAAATCCAGCTTAGTGGTACTAGACATATTAGTGTAGCAAACATGAACAAAGAAATGTGATAAGTAAATCAGAAAAAGAACAAATCTTATGTATCCAAAGCAAATTCAGATTAAACACAGCTGACCATTCAATCAATAAAACTATTGTTTGAAAACCTTTGTATCAGTCAGAAATTGTTAGAGCAGGTCTGCTGAAACCTATAAGCCTTTTAGCCTTAAAACAATAGCGTGACAATATTTGGAGCGTTACTAAGAGATCCAATTGAAGAATTCATTTTGGAGAACAAGATTACTAGTGATAGCCAGGGGTGTTTTATAAGGAACAATTCATGTTGAGCTAACTTAATTAACTTTTACACTGAAGAAAGTGGGATGAAAGCTGCACAATGAGACTTCTCGGAATAAGCTGTCAATATATTGTCATATTGTAAGGTTAAGTGGTAGGTTAATTGAATTTTGAGTAGTAAAGTCTATGATTTGATTAATCACTGATTTAAAGCTAAGAAACAGAAAGGTATCAAAAACACCATTAACAGTTGGGCTGCAGCTTTAAATTGGGAAATACACTAAAGAATAGAATTGAACAACACATTAAATATTGTTGGGTTATCTGTACATACTTGATAAATATTAAATAATGTAATACATTTGGCAGGAAATTATTTCTTGTAATGGTGAAATATTATTAAAATGTATTACTATAATTTGTTTGCCATAATGTATACCACACCTCATTTCCTAATACCACTGCAATTTATTAAACACAACACTACATACATAACTGTGTTTAATGCATTTTTCTCTTGCTTCATATTTGGATGATATGGGGTCCTAGAGTTCATATAGCCCATGAATAACATAGACTGTGCAGGTGAAAAGGGTTATAGAGTTATTACCCCGTGATCCCAACTCTCTCTGAGTTCCACTGTCGCGGCTTTCACAGGGTTAGTGATACATTTTATTATTATTATTCTTTATTTATAAAGCGCCAACAGATTCCGCAGCGCTGTCCATGGGTACAAAGATAAAAGTACAGTACAATACAATATAGAAGACACCAAAGTTTAACAAAACAAATACAGGGGGAAATGAGGGCCCTGTTCCCGTGGGAACTTGCAATCTAGATGGTAGGAGGGTGAGAAACAGGAGGTGGGGACTGCCAAGGTGAGAATGATGTTAGTGTGGAGTTAGATGGGGCAGCAGTTAGAATTAATTTTTTACTGATTTAGAGATAGGCTTCCATGAACAGAAAGGTCTTTAGGGAGCATTTAAAGGAGGAAAGGTTAGGGGAAAGTCTAACAGCTCTGGGAAGTGCATTCCAGATGGTTGGTGCTGCACGAGAGAAGTCCTGTAGCCTGGCATGGGAGGAGGTGATGTTAGAAGATGCAAGGAGCAGGTCATTGTTGGATCTTAGGGGGCGGGCTGGAGTATATTTCTTGATGAGTGAGGACAGGTAGGGGGGGGCTACGTTGGTAAGGGCTTTATAGGTCAGGATGAGAATTTTGAATTTAATTCTGCTGTGGATGGGTAGCCAGTGAAGGGACTCGCAGAGAGGTGCAGAAGATACAGAGCGTCGGGAGAGGTGGATTAGCCTAGCAGAGGCATTTAGGATGGATTGAAGAGGGGAGAGGCGGGAGAGAGGGAGGCCAGTTAGTAGGTTATTACAGTAGTCAAGTCGGGAGATTACCAGGGAGTGGATTAGCTGTTTAGTAGTTTCAGCTCTCAGAAATGGATGGATTTTGGAGATATTGCGTAGATGGTTGCGACAGGAGGAAGAGAGCAATTGGATGTGGGGAATGAAGGACAGATTGGAGTCAAGTGTAACTCCTAGGACACGGACTTAGGGTGATGGGGAGATAATGGTATCACCAACAATGATTGAAAAGTTAGGAACCGGGGTAGAATTAGAGGGGGGGATTAGAAGGAGCTCAGTCTTGGACATATTGATTTTTAGGTGGTGAGAGGCCATCCAAGAAGAAATGCCAGATAAGCAGACACCGATGTGAGCAAGGACAGAAGGAGAGAGTGAAGGGGCGGATAGGTAGATCTGGGTATCATCAGCATAGAGGTGGTAGTTGAAGCCATAGCTACTGATAAGTTTTCCCAGTGAGGATGTATAAATAGAGAAGAGTAGGGGACCCAGAACAGAGCCTTGAGGTACTCCAACAGACAGAGGCAATGGAGAGGAGTCGCCACCAGCAAAGGAGACAGAAAAGGACCTATTAGAGAGATAAGAGTGGATCCAGGAAAGGGCAGTGTCAGAGAGCCCAAAGGAGCTGAGAGTCCGTAGAAGAAGGGGATGGTCAACTGTGTCAAAGGCAGCAGACAAATCAAGTAAGATAAGTATTGAGTAGTGGCCATTTTTTTTAGCAGAAAGAAGATCATTAGTAACTTTGGTGATAAAGAATGTCCGAAGATTAGCTAACCGGTATATAAAACAAAGGCTTACCGCACTGAGCAAAGTCCTGTCAGGAGAATCTAGGGAAAGTTATCTTCCGATTATTACCTCCATTTGTTGACAGCGTCCTCTTCACAATGCTTACGGCGTGTATCACCCAATTCACACTGAGCGTGTAGCCTCGTTTTGGTGCAGACACTGTTAGAGCGGCATCAGCTGGAACACCTAGACCGCTAGGGTTCTCCACTTCACCCCCAAAACAATTCAGAGCTTAAAACAAAGCAACAATGTTGCGGTCTCTGTGTAAATAAGCCAGGGGATCAATTTATTGAATACAATATGTTAAAAACGATAAGGGCACAGCAAACAGGTGCTGCAGTGCCTATCTACTGTGCCCTTACCGTTTTTAATGTAATGTATTCAATACATTGATCTTTTTAACTACTTGAATCTCCCCTGGCTTATTTACACAGAGACCGCAACATTGTTGCTTTGTTTTCAAGTCCTGGGGTTCAGTCCAGGGCAATTGAGGTTCACTCACCTGGAAGTTAAGAACACAGGAAAGTGACAGTAAAAAAGGAAATGCATAACAAGTGTACCAATACATCCTTATTCTGGCAGCTGATAACAAAATCTACATTTAGATGTTGAGAAAATAAAAACATTTTACAGGGGTACAATTTGGATTAGACCAGCTTGGCCTGTGCCTACGCCAACAGGACTTGTAGGGGACCAGTTTTAAGCTGTAGTTCTATGGCATGATGGCTTAACCGCCTATGTCCGGCAAAGTTTGTTTTAGTTATTATTTTTTGGGTTAAACCAGGGGCAGAATTAGTAGTGGTGCAGCAGCACCAGGGCCCAAGCGCTGGGGAGGGGGCAATAGCAGCCAGTCTATACATATGTGTGTGTCTATGTGGTCATATATACTCACATCAGTATACTGTACAGCATACTCATCAGTGTATAGATACTCACATCATTATACTGTGCAGCATGCTTATCAGTGTATAGATACTCACATCATTATACTGTACAGCATACTCATCAGTGTATAGATACTCACATCATTATACTGTACAGCATACTCATCAGTGTATAGATACTCACATCATTATACTGTACAGCATACTCATCAGTGTATAGATACTCACATCATTATACTGTGCAGCATGCTCATCAGTGTATAAATACTCACATCATTATACTGTACAGCATACTCATCAGCATATAGATACTCACATCATTATACTGTGCAGCATACTTATCAGTGTATAGATACTCACATCATTATACTGTACGGCATACTCATCAGTGCATAGATACTCACATCATTATACTGTGCAGCAGCATACTCATCAGTGTATATATACTCACATCATTATAATGCACAGTATACTCATCAGTGCATAGATACTCACATCATTATACTGTGCAGTAGCATACTCATCAGTGTATATATACTCACATCATTATACTGTACAGCATACTCATCAGTGCATAGATACTCACATCATTATACTGTGCAGCAGCATACTCATCAGTGTATATATACTCACATCGTTATAATGCGCAGTATACTCATCAGTGCATAGATACTCACATCATTATACTGTGCAGCAGCATACTCATCAGTGTATAGATACTCACATCGTTATAATGCGCAGTATACTCATCAGTGTATAGATACTCACATCATTATACTGTACAGCATACTCATCAGTGTATAGATACTCACATCATTATACTGTACAGCATACTCATCAGTGTATAGATACTCACATCATTATACTGTGCAGCATACTCATCAGTGTTTAGATATTCACATCATTATACTGTACAGCAGTGATTTTCAACCTTTTCTTTGCCACAGCACATTTTTTTACATTAAAAATATTCTGCGGCACACCCCCATCCCAAAATTTTACAAAATCACACGTAACCTAATACAGCGCATATATATATATATATATATATATATATATAAACAATTTAGTCAATTCAATTAAGCTTTATTAGCATGACAGTCACTACAACTGTATTGCCAAAGCTAGAGGCACAATAATAACAATCAAAAGTTCCACGTATTGAGGCTGTTAGGGGGATACTAGTGATGAAAATAAATTCTTAGGTGATATGCAGTAGTTCCATGCAAGTAAAAGTTCCGCTTGTTAGGGCAGTAAGCAGTGCACAAGTATTGAGCCCAAAAGCAGAAACTACTGGGGCCCAAGTCATCCTACTGTTAAAGTCCCTAAGCCTTGGGGCACCAGTATAAGACTTTCACAATCAGTGTAGGATAAGCATAAATATGGGGTCCACAAAGGAGCATCAGGGCTTGGCAATCAGGCAATGATGAGAGTAAGCTGAAAAATTACAAAAGTTAAGCCATAAAATGCATATGATGGTAAACAGAAAGGTCTCACCCAGTTAAAGCAGATGTCTTCTTCTCTATGCTGGAACAATATAATTAATATCCAGGGCAATTCTCCCTGAGCTTAAGAATCCAGGAAGGGGAGGTAAGTGGATCTGTAAAACTGCGACTGTTGGAGTGTGTAGGCCGCAATTGATCAAAACACCTCTGCAGACACAGAAAGAAAATGGCGGCCGTTCCCGACACTTCGGCCCACTCTCCTCTATTCTTCAAGGCGACTATCAATCCGGACTCCGGTAAGTAACACGTACCTCCTGGCCAGTTACCCCGTTCGGAAGTTTTGGAACAAGTGAATGTAGGCTCCTAGGCCTCAGAGCAGGCCGCAGTGATATGTGAGCTGTCAATCCCTGGCAATAACAGTCCTCCGCAACAGGGGGGGGGGGGGAGAAAAAAAAGGTGTGCAGCTGTTTGCTTGACCTCCAGAGCGGAGCCCCGACCGTCTAGAGTGTTGTATATCTTTTTTTTAGATCTCTCAGTAGTCCCGTGGCTATCATAGCAGATAGCAGATGCCTTCAAATACATGCGCCGCCTCCAAAATGCACATTCGCTTGACGGGTCTTCTTTTGCTCAGATCTCCTTGATAGGAACTTTTGTAATGCAGCTGAGGCGAGTGAAATCTCCGGAGCGGAGCCCGACCCTCCGGAGAACTGTGTGGAAGTTGAGAGAGTCCCTGCTTGTCCGGATGAGTGCATAGGGTAGCAGCAGCTACCGGCTTCTGTTCCGCTTCAGGAGTGCACTTTAGCAAGAAGAGACCAATTCACGGCGGCACACCTGACGATCTCTTATGGCACACTAGTGTGCCGCGGCACAGTGGTTGAAAACCGCTGCTGTACAGCATACTCATCAGTGCATAGATACTCACATCATTATACTGTGCAGCATACTCATCAGTGTATAGATACTCACATCAATATACTGTGCAGCATACACATTACTGTATAGATACTCACATCATTATACTGTGCAGCATACTCATCAGTGTATAGATACTCACATCATTATGCTGTACAGCATACTCATCAATGTATAGATATTCACATCATTATATTGTGCAGCATACTCATCAGTGTATAGATACTCATAATCATTATACTGTGCAGCATACTCATCAGTGTATAGATACTTCATTATACTGTGCAGCATACTCATCAGTGTATAGATACTCATCATCATTACATTGTGCAGCATGTTAACTATCAGTGTATAGATAATCACATCATTATACTGTGCAGCATACTCATCAGTGTATAGATACTCACATCATTATACTGTGCAGCATACTCATCAGTGTATAGATACTCACATCATTATACTGCACAGCATACTCATCAGTGTAAAGATACTCATCATCATTATACTGTGCAACATACTAATCAGTATATAGATACATCATTATACTGTGCAGCATACTCATCAGTGTAAAGATACTCACATCATTATACTGTGCAGCATAATCATCAGTGTATAGATACTCACATCATTATACTGTGCAGCATACTCATCAGTGTATAAATACTCACATCATTATACTGTGCAGCATACCCATCAGTATATAGATACTCACATCATTATACTGTACAGCATACTCATCAGTGTATAGATACTCACATCATTATACCGTGCAGCATACTCATCAGTGTAAAGATACTCATCATCATTATACTGTGCAGCATACTAATCAGTGTATAGATACATCATTATACTGTGCAGCATACTCATCAGTGTATAGATACTCACATCATTATACTGCACAGCATACTCATCAGTGTATAGATACTCATCATCATTATACTGTGCAGCATACTAATTAGTATATAGATACATTATTATACTTGCAGCATACTCATCAGTGTATAGATAATCATCATCATAATACTGTGCAGCATACTCATTAGTATATAGATTCATTATTATACTGTGCAGCATACTCATTAGTGTATAGATACTCACACCATTATACTGCACAACTTACTCATCAGTGTATCAATACTCATATGCATCATTATACTGTGCAGCATACTGATCAGTGTATAGATATACTCACATAATTAAATTGTGCAGCATACTGATCAGTGCAGCTCATAAATACTCACATCATTATACTGTGCAGTATACTCATCAGTGCATAGATACTCACATCATTATACTGTGCAGCATACTCATCAGTGTATAGATACTCACATCATTATACTGCACAGCATACTCATCAGTGTATAGATACTCACATCAATATACTGTGCAGCATACACATTACTGTATAGATACTCACATCATTATACTGTGCAGCATACTCATCAGTGTATAGATACTCACATCATTATGCTGTACAACATACTCATCAATGTATAGATATTCACATCATTATATTGTGCAGCATACTCATCAGTGTATAGATACTTCATTATACTGTGCAGCATACTCATCAGTGTATAGATACTTCATTATACTGTGCAGCATACTCATCAGTGTATAGATACTCATCATCATTACATTGTGCAGCATGTTAACTATCAGTGTATAGATAATCACATCAATATACTGTGCAGCATACACATTACTGTATAGATACTCACATCATTATACTGTGCAGCATACTCATCAGTGTATAGATACTCACATCATTATACTGTGCAGCATACTCATCAGTGTATAGATACTCACATCATTATACTGTACAGCATACTCATCAGTGTATAGATACTCACATCATTATACCGTGCAGCATACTCATCAGTGTATAGATACTTCATTATACTGTGTAGCATACTCATCAGTGTATAGATACGCACATCATTATACTGTGCAGCATACTCATCAGTGTATAGATACTCACATCATTATACTGCACAGCATACTTATCAGTGTAAAGATACTTATCATCATTATACTGTGCAGCATACTAATCAGTATATAGATACATCATTATACTGTGCAGCATACTCATCAGTGTAAAGATACTCACATCATTATACTATGCAGCATACTCATCAGTGTATAGATACTCACATCATTATACTGTGCAGCATACTCATCAGTGTATAAATACTCACATCATTATACTGTGCAGCATACTCATCAGTGTATAAATACTCACATAATTATACTGTACAGCATACTCATCAGTGTATAGATACTCACATCATTATACCGTGCAGCATACTCATCAGTGTATAGATACTCACATCATTATACTGCACAGCATACTCATCAGTGTAAAGATACTCATCATCATTATACTGTGCAGCATACTAATCAGTATATAGATACATCATTATACTGTGCAGCATACTCATTAGTGTATAGATACTCACACCATTATACTGCACAACTTACTCATCAGTGTATCAATACTCATATGCATCATTATACTGTGCAGCATACTGATCAGTGTATAGATATACTCACATAATTAAATTGTGCAGCATACTGATCAGTGCAGCTGATAAATACTCACATCATTATACTGTGCAGTATACTCATCAGTGCATAGATACTCACATCATTATACTGTGCAGCATACTCTTCAGTGTATAGATACTCACATCATTATACTGCACAGCATACTCATCAGTGTATAGATACTCACATCAATATACTGTGCAGCATACACATTACTGTATATATATTCACATCATTATATTGTGCAGCATACTCATCAGTGTATAGATACTCATAATCATTATACTGTGCAGCATACTCATCAGTGTATAGATACTTCATTATACTGTGCAGCATACTCATCAGTGTATAGATACTCATCATCATTACATTGTGCAGCATGTTAACTATCAGTGTATAGATAATCACATCATTATACTGTGCAGCATACTCATCAGTGTATAGATACTCACATCATTATACTGTACAGCATACTCATCAGTATATAGATACTCACATCATTATACCGTGCAGCATACTCATCAGTGTATAGATACTTCATTATACTGTGTAGCATACTCATCAGTGTATAGATACGCACATCATTATACTGTGCAGCATACTCATCAGTGTATAGATACTCACATCATTATACTGCACAGCATACTTATCAGTGTAAAGATACTCATCATCATTATACTGTGCAGCATACTAATCAGTATATAGATACATCATTATACTGTGCAGCATACTCATCAGTGTAAAGATACTCACATCATTATACTGTGCAGCATACTCATCAGTGTATAGATACTCACATCATTATACTGTGCAGCATACTCATCAGTGTATAAATACTCACATCATTATACTGTGCAGCATACTCATCAGTGTATAGATACTCACATCATTATACTGTACAGCATACTCATCAGTGTATAGATACTCACATCATTATACCGTGCAGCATACTCATCAGTGTATAGATACTCACATTATTATACTGCACAGCATACTCATCAGTGTAAAGATACTCATCATCATTATACTGTGCAGCATACTAATCAGTATATAGATACATCATTATACTGTGCAGCATACTCATCAGTGTATAGATACTCACATCATTATACTGCACAGCATACTCATCAGTGTATAGATACTCATCATCATTATACTGTGCAGCATACTAATCAGTATATAGATACATTATTATACTTGCAGCATACTCATCACCAGTGTATAGATAATCATCATCATAATACTGTGCAGCATACTCATTAGTATATAGATTCATTATTATACTGTGCAGCATACTCATTAGTGTATAGATACTCACACCATTATACTGCATAACTTACTCATCAGTTTATCAATACTCACATGCATCATTATACTGTGCAGCATACTGATCAGTGTATAGATATTCTCACATAATTAAATTGTGCAGCATACTGGTCAGTGTATAGATACTCACATCATTATACAGTGCAGCATACTCATCAGTGTATAGATACTCACATCATTATACTGTGCAGCATACTCATCAGTGTCAGGGTTGGCTCTAAGGGGGGGCATTGGGGGGCAATGCCCACCCAAATGGAATGCTGTTCCCCCAGGGCAAAATAATAGATTTTTTTTCAAATTTTTTTTGTTTTTTTACATTTTAAAAGTGACGGAACGTCCAGGGTCCCAAATGTCGCATAAACCATATGCAGCCACTGGACCCTGGAGATCCGCCACTTAGGAGGGCCCAGCTAATCTCTTTACTCTCCTCTATTTAAAACCAGATAACAAATAAAGTTGAATTTCCCTGCTGGTGCTCTCACAGTTAACCGAGGACTTGCACTGCCCCTCCTCCTGCTAGCCCACTTACTACGGAGCTGACATGAGATGATGACATCATCAGACCTCTGCAGGAAGTGCTGGGAGAAGCTAACAGTCAGTGAGAGGGAAGGCAGAAGTAAGTTTGTGAAAACACAGCCGTATAACCAATGTGTGTGTGTGAGAGTAGTATCCCTTCCCTATTGTGCTTTATATCCTGGCAGCCACAGATAAAGAAGCAAATTGGGAATTCCTTGGTTTCCCCACTGCAGGTCACACAAAACAAGTGTGCATTGTGCCTGCTTTATCTGCAGTGATCAGTGTAAAATGTGTGTCAGATTATAGGTGCTCACATACACACACTTCAAATGTAGCTGTGAGACAATGAGTGAAATAGCCCTATGTTTATTATTTACATGTTACAAAACATCTCCTATTTATCCCCAAGGTTGTTTTATTATATATATATATATATACATATACACATACATACACACACACAATACACACACTGTGTGTATATTTATATATTGTTTGTGTGTATATATATATATATATATATATATATATATATGTGTGTATATACATATATACTGTGTGTATGTGTGTGTGTATATATATATATATATATATATATATATATATAAAATTGTGTGTATATACATACTGTATATACTGTGTGTGTGCTGGTAAATATAATTAATAATATCTGTACAAGTAATGTACTGCTTGGCACTCAAACTTATTGTCACATAAAAGCTTATTTGATCATTAGTAGGGTCATTGGTAGAGCTACACATGCAAACAGTGTCCACTGGCTGTGTCATATGTGGGAGACATTCCTGAGATATGACAAATGTAACCCCTGCACTGCCATAAATCTGGTAAATGTAACTGCGGAGGCACTGCCAGACATCTTATAAATGTAACCCCTATACTCCTTGAGATATGACACATGTAACCGCTGCACTTCCAGAAATATAAACAAATCTAACTCCTGCACAGCCAGAGATCTGATAAATGTGACCCCTGGACTGCCACAGTAGGTCTGCTCTTATTTTGACTCTCATACATGATTTTTAAATGCGTGCCCCCTGGTGAAAAAAAAAATGCCCCCCCATTTCATTCGTTCTGGAGCCTACCCTGATCAGTGTATAGATACTCATATCATTATACTATGCAGCATACTCATCAGTGTATAGATATTTACATCATTATACTGTGCAGCATACTCATTAGTGTATAGCTACTCACATCATTATACTGTGCAGCACACTCATCAGTGTATAGATACTCACATCATTATACTGCACAGCATACTCATCAGTGTATATATACTCACTTTATTATACTGTGCAACATACTCATCAGTGTATAGATACTCACATCATTATACTGTGCAGCATACTAATCAGTATATAGATACATCATTATACTGTGCAGCATACTCATTAGTGTATAGATACTCATCATCATTATACTGTGCAGCATACTCATTAGTTTATAGATACTCACATCATTATACTGTGCAGCATACTCATCAGTGTATATATACTCACTTTATTATACTGTGCAGCATACTCATCAGTGTATAGAAACTCACATCATTGTACTGTGCAGCATACTCAGCAGTTTATAGATACTCCACATCATTATATTGTGCAGCATGTTCACTATCAGTGTATAGATACTCATCATCATTATACTGCGCAGCATAATAATCATCAGTATATATAAACTCACATCATTATAATGTGCAGCATAATCATCAGTGTATAGATATTTACATCATTATACTAATAATAACTATTTAATAGCTACCTAGTTGAAATAATTACCAATTTACCTGTAAAATAAATCCTAACCTAAGTTACAAATACACCTACACTATCAATAAATTAAATAAACTACAAATATCTAAACTACAATACAATTAAATAAACTAAACTAAATTACAAAAAACCCCCACTAAATTACAAAAAATAAAAAAAGATTACAAGAATTTTAAGCTAATTACACCTATTCTAAATTACACCTATTCTAAGCCCCCTAATAAAATAACAAAGCCCCCCAAAATAAAAAAAATTCCCTACCCTAATCTAAATTTAAAAAGTTAACAGCTCTATTACCTTACCAGCCCTTAAAAGGGCTTTTTGCGGGGCATGCCCCAAAGAAATCAGCTCTTTTTCCTGTAAAAAAAACACAATACCACCCCCCAACATTACAACCCACCACCCACATACCTCTACTCTAACCCAAACCCCCATTAAATAAACCTAACACTACCCCCCTGAAGATCTCCCTACCTTGTCTTCACCCAGCCAGGCCGAACTCTTCATCCGATCCGGGCAATGTCTTCAATCAAGCGGCAGAGAAGAAGTGTTCCATCCGGGCCATGTCTTCATCCAAGCGGCAAAGAAGAAGTCTTCCATCCGGGCGATGTCTTCAATCAAGCGGAAAAGAAGAAGTCTTCCATCCGTGCGATGTCTTCAATCAAGCGGCAGAGCAGAAGTCTTCCATCTGGGCTATGTCTTCAATCAAGCGGCATCTTCAATCTTCTTTCTTCGCTGCTCCAACGTGGAACATCCATCTGGCACGACGACTTCCCGACGAATGAGGTTCCTTTAAATGACATCATCCAAGATGGCGTCCGTCGAATTCCGATTGGCTGATAGGATTCTATCAGCCAATCAGAATTAAGGTAGGAAAAATCTGATTGGCTGATTTAATCAGCCAATCAGATTCAAGTTCAATCCGATTGGCTGAACCAATCAAAAATCTAACTATTATCACTCGCTCGCTAACCCGGCAGGAGTTAAACCTACAGCGCCAACCTGAAGGTAGTTATGAATATTTTACATTCATTTTTTTTCACATAGAATAAAATGTTCTATATATTTTTATATATATATATATATATATATATATATATATATATATATAAATATATATATATATATATATATATATATATATATATATATAGTTCCATAGATGAGCACTCTCACTTCCAATTTCAGCTGCCAGGGTGCTAATGAATAGTAGATACCAGTAACAAAAACTTGCACTCACTGGTCTTTCCAAACAACAAACATTTATACAATAAATGTTTGTTGTTTGGAAAGACCAGTGAGTGCAAGTTTTTGTTACTTATATATATATATATATATATATATATATATGATATATTTGTAAAATATTTACAGTACATACACAGTAAAACCCAATTTAAAATTAAATAAAAATGATTTTTCATGTTTTCAGTGGAAAGGGCTCTAATGTACAGTATATATACATATGTGTATATATGTGTATAAATGTACTGTATACATATATACATATACAGTATACACAAATAAACATAAATTCACATGTATACACATATTATTTATACATACACATGTATATGTATGTATATATACAATATAGCCCTTTGTTATATACCATATATCTTTGAACCCTTATTACTTTTTTTTTAATATTTATATGAACTTTTTTTATTATATAATGTATATATGAGTGTAAGTGTTAATTGTAATGTATGTTGTGATGTATGCAACTTTTTTTTAGTCCTAACCCTTAACCCCATTTAGTTTGCGTTCCTGTGATCGCATTTGCTTTCATCTTGTAATACCCGCACAAGTTAACAAGGATGCAATATTTTAATATTGCATGCGCTAAAGTTAGTGCACCACTTTTAATCTAGCCCTTTATGTTCTAAATTTGTGTAATTCTCACAATCTTATCATCACTTTTTTTTGGGGGGGGGCTAAAAACCTAGGGTTAGTAATGAAAAAAAATGACACCCTCAAAAAAAAAATAAGAGCATGCACTTTTCTTTCATGTAATTGGCAAGAGTCCATGAGCTAGTGACGTATGGGATATACAATCCTACCAGGAGGGGCAAAGTTTACCAAACCTCAAAATGCCTATAAATATACCCCTCACCACACCCACAATTCAGTTTTTACAAACTTTGCCTCCTATGGAGGTGGTGAAGTAAGTTTGTGCTAAGATTTCTACGTTGACATTCGCTTCTCAGCATTTTGAAGCCTGATTCGTCTCAGAGTACAGTGGATGTCAGAGGGTTGTGAAGGGAGTATCACCTATTGAATGCAATGGTTTTCCTCGCGGAAGATCTATTGCATAGGTTCTCTGTTATCGGTCATAGAGATTCATCTCCTACCTCCCTTATTCAGATCGATGATACACTCTCATATTCCATTACCTCTACTGATAACCGTTTCAGTACTGGTTTGGCTATCTGCTATATGTGGATGGGTGTCTTTTGGTAAGTATGTTTTCATTACTTAAGACACTCTCAGCTATGGTTTGGCACTTTATGCATTAATATAAAGTTCTAAATATATGTATTGTACTTATATTTGCCATGAGTCAGGTTTATGTATATTTCCTTTTGCAGACTATCAGTTTCATATTTGGGAGAAAAACATATTTAGGAAAATATTTTTCTTACCTGGGGTTAAGTCTTTTTTCAATTCACTGTTTTATCATTAAATTTCGCAGGCAAAATTAGGCTCGCGAGGGCGCAAAATGCCAAAGTTTATTGCGTCATTCTTGGGGCAATAATTTTTTGCCGTGAAGGTACGTCCGATGATGCAAAATTGTCATTTTTGGCATCTTATTGATGCCGAGTTCCTTGCACAAGGTTGCATCTACAATGACGCGAGTGTGTCATTTCCGGATGTTGTTATCGCCCAAAAATTTTCAGTTTGTGTTGTGCGTCATACTTGGCGCCAAATAATTTCATTATTTAAAACCCCATTCCTATATGCCTCTTGCCTTTTTCTATATCAGAGGGCTATGCTGTTTACATTTTTTTCCCATTCCTGAAATTGTCATATAAGGAAATTGATAATTTTGCTTTATTTGTTGTTTTTTTCTCTTACATTTGCAAGATGTCTCAATCTGATCCTGTCTCAGAAACCACTGTTGGAACCCTGCTGCCTGATAACAGTTCTACCAAAGCTAAGTGCATTTGTTGTAAATTTGTGGAGATTATATCTCCAGCTGTGGTATGTAATAGTTGTCATGATAAGCTTTTACATGCAGAGAATGTGTCCATCAGTAATAGTACAATGCCTTTTGTTCCTTCAACATCCGATCTAATGTACATGATATACCTGTGAATATAAAATATTTTATTGCTGATGCGATTCAGAAGGCTTTGTCTGCCATCTTCTAATAAACGTAAAAGGTCTTTTAAAACTTCTCATCAAGTTGATGAAATTTCAAATAAACGACAACATACTGAATTATCTTCCTCTGATGAGGGTCTATCTGATTCAGAAGATCCTTCCTCAGATATTGACACTGACAAATCTACTTATTTATTTAAAATGGAGTATATTTGTTCCTTGTTAAAAGAGGTGTTGATTACATTGGATATTGAGGAAACTAGTCCTCTTGATACTAAAACTATTAAACGTTTAAATTCTGTTTATAAACCTCCTGTGGTTACTCCAGAGGTTTTTCCAGTTCCTGATGCTATTTCTGATATGATTTCTAAGGAATGCAATAGGCCTTGTACTTCTTTTATTCCTTCTTCAAGGTTTAAAAAATCGTATCCTTTGCCATCAGTTAGATTGGAGTTTTGGGAAAAGATCCCCAAAGTCTTGCTAAACGTACTACTATTCCTATGGAAGATAGTACTTCTTTTAAAGATCCTTTAGATAGGAAACTTGAATCCTATCTAAGGAAAGCTTATTTATATTCTGTCCATCTTCTTAGGCCTGCCATTTCTATGGCTGATGTTGCAGCTGAATCAACCTTTTGGTTGGAAAGTTTAGTGCAACAGGAAATGGATCTTGATTTGTCTAGCATTGTTTGCTTACTTCAACATGCTAATGATTTTATCTCTGATGCCATTTTTGATATCATCAAAATTGATGTTAAATCTATGTCTTTAGCTATTTTAGCTTGAAGAACTTTGTGGCTCAAATATTGGAATGCTGACATGGTATCTAAGTCTAGATTACTATCTCTTTCTTTCCAAGGTAATAAGTTATTTGGTTCTCAGTTGGATTCGATTATTTCAACTGGGGGAAGGGAGTTTTTTTGCCTCAGGATAAAAGACCTAAGGGTAAATCTAAGGCTTCTAACCGTTTTCGTTCCTTTCGACAAAGTAAGGAGCAGAAACCTAATCCTTCCCCCTAAGAATCTGGTTCCAATTGGAAACCTTCAAGTTGGGGTAAATCCAAGCCGTTTAAGAAACCAAAGCCAGCCCCCAAGTCTGCATGAAGGTGCGGCCCTGATTCCAGCTCAGCTGGTTGGGGGCAGATTAAGATTCTTCCAAAACATTTGGGCAGATTCTGTCCAAAATCAATGGATTCAGAGTATTGTCTCTCAAGGGTACTGAATAGGATTCAGAGTAAGACCTCCTGTGAGAAGATTTTTTCTCTCACGCATCCCAGCAAATCCAGTAAAGGTTCAGGCTTTTCTGAAGTGTGTTTCAGACCTGGAGCTTTCAGGGGCAATCATACCAGTTCCATTTCAGGAACAGGGTCTGGGGTTTTATTCAAATCTATTCATTGTCCCAAAGAAAGAAATTTCATTCAGGCCAGTTCTGGATCTGAAAATTTTGAATCGTTATGTAAGAGTGCCAACTTTCAAACTTTTGTTCAGCAAGGGCATTATATGTCCACAATAGACTTACAGGATGCATATCTTCATATTCCGATTCATCCAGACCACTATCAGTTTCTGAAATTCTCTTTTCTAGACAAGCATTACCAATTTGTTGCTCTTCCATTTGGCCTAGCGACAGCTCCAAGAATCTTTTCAAAGGTTCTTGGTGCCCTACTCTCTGTAATCAGAGAACGTGGTATTGCGGTGTTTCCTTTTTTTTGATGATATATTGGTACTAGCTCAGTCTTTACATTCTGCAGAATCTCACACAAATCAAATAGTGTTGTTTCCTCAAAGACATGGTTGGAGGATCAATTTACCAAAAAGTTATTTGATTCCTCAGAAAATGGTCACCTTTTTAGGTTTCCAGATAGATTCAGTGTCCATGACTCTGTCTCTAACAGACAAGAGACGATTAAAAATGGTTTCAGCTTGTCAGAACCTTCAGTCTCAATCATTCCCTTCAGTAGCTATGTGCATGGAAGTTTTAGGTCTCATGACTGCAGCATCGGACGCAATCCCCTTTGCTCGTTTTCATATGAGATCTCTCAAGTTTTGTATGCTGAACCAATGGTGCAGAGATTATACAAATATATCACAATTAATATCCTTAAATCCCAATGTTCGACTCTCTCTGACTTGGTGGATAGATCACCATTGTATAGTTCAAGGGGCCTCTTTTGTTCGTCCAACCTGGACTGTGATCACAACAGATGCAAGTCTTTCAGGTTGGGGAGCTGTCTGGGGATCTCTGACAGCACAAGGGGTTTGGAAATCTCAAGAGGTGAGGTTACCAATCAATATTTTAGAACTCTGTGCTATTTTCAGGGCTCTTCAAGTTTGGCCTCTGTTGAAGAGAGAACCGTTCATTTGTTTTCAGACAGACAATATCACAATGGTGGCATATGTCAATCATCAGGGTGGGACTCACAGTCTCCAAGCTATGAAAGAAGTATCTCGGATACTTGCTTGGGCGGAATCCAGCTCCTGTCTAATTTCTGCGGTTCATATCCCAGGTATAGACAATTGGGAAGCGGATTATCTCAGCCGTCAGACTTTTCATCCGGGGGAGTGGTCGCTCCATCCAGATGTGTTTTCTCAGATTGTTCAGATGTGGGGTCTTCCAGAAATATATTTGATGGCTTCCCATCTGAACAAGAAACTACCCAGGTACCTGTCCAGGTCCAGGGATCCTCAGGCGGAAGCGGGGGATGCGTTAGAAGTTCCTTGGTGTTACCAACCTGCTTATATCTTCCCGCCTCTGGTTCTTCTTCCACAAGTAATTTCCAAAATCATCATGGAACAATTGTTTGTGTTGCTGGTAGCTCCAGCATGGCTTCACAGGTTTTGGTATGTGGATCTTGTTCGGATGTCCAGTTGCCAACCTTGGCCACTTCCATTAAGGCCAGACCTTCTGTCTCAAGGTCTGTTTTTCCATCAGGATCTCAAATCATTAAATGTGAAGGTATAGAAATTGAACGCCTAGTGCTTAGTCATAGAGGTTTCTCTGACTCAGTGAATAATTCTATGTTACAGGCTCATAAATTTGTTTCTAGGAAGATTTATTATCGAGTTTGGAAGACTTATATTTCATGGCATTCTCATAAATTCTCCTGGCTTTCATTTAGAATTCCTAGAATTTTACAGTTTCTTCAGGATTGTTTGGATAAGGGTTTGTCTGCAAGTTCCTTGGAGGGACAAATCGCTGCTCTTTCTGTTTTATTTCACAGAATGATTGCTAAGCTTCCTGATTTTCACTGTTTTGTACAGGCTTTGGTTCGTATCAAGCCTGTCATTAAATCAATCGCTCCTCCTTGAAGTCTTAATTTGGTTTTAAAGGCTTTACCGGCTCCTACGTTTGAGCCTATGCATTCTTTGGACATTAAACTACTTTTGTGAAAAGTGTTGTTCCTTTTGGCCATCTCTTCTACTAGAAGAGTTTCTGAATTATCTGCTCTTTCTTGTGAATCTCCTTTTCTGATTTTCCATCAGGATAAGGCAGTTTTGCGGACTTCATTTAACTTTCTACCTAAGGTTGTGAATTCTAACAACATTAATAGAGAAATTGTTGTCCCTTCTTTGTGTCCTAATCCTAAGAATTCTTTGGAGAGATCCTTACATTCTTTGGATGTTGTAAGAACTTTTAAATATTATGTTGAAGCTACTAAAGATTTCAGGAAGACTTCTAGTCTATTTGTTATCTTTTCTGGTTCTAGGAAAGGTCAGAAGGCTTCTGCCATTTCCTTGGCATCTTGGTTAAAGCTTTTGATTAATCAGGCTTATTTGGAGTTGGGTCAGGCCCCGCCTCAGAGAATTACAGCTCATTCTACTAGATCAGTCTCCACTTTGTGGGCTTTTAAGACTGAAGCTTCAGTTGATCAGATTTGCAAAGCAGCAACTTGGTCTTCTTTCCATACATTTACTAAATTCTACCGTTTTAATGTATATGCTTCTTCGGAAGCAGTTTTTGGTAGAAAAGTTTTTCAGGCAGCTGTTTCAGTTTGATTCCTCTGCTTATGTTTGAGTTTTTTCTTTTCATTATGAGAATAAACTTATATTTTCGGTCGTGGGTTTATTTTTTTCAGCGGAAAATGGCTGTTATTATTTTATCCCTCCCTCACTAGTGACTCTTCTGTGGAGTTCCACATCTTGGGTATTACTATCCCATACATCACTAGTTCATGGACTCTTGCCAATTACATGAAAGAAAACATAATTTATGTAAGAACTTACCTGATAAATTAATTTCTTTCATATTGGCAAGAGTCCATAAGACCCACCCTTTTTATGGTGGTTATGATTTTTTGTATAAAGCACAATTATTTCCAAATTCCTTTGTTGATGCTTTTTACTCCTTTCTTTATCACCCCACTACTTGACTATTCGTTAAACTGAATTGTGGGTGTGGTGAGGGGTGTATTCATAGGCATTTTGAGGTTTGGGAAACTTTGCCCCTCCTGGTAGGATTGTATATCCCATACATCACTAGCTCATGGACTCTTGCCAATATGAAAGAAATTAATTTACATAAATTATGTTTTTGAATCATAATGTCACATTGAAGCAAATCTAATTATGTCCAAAATTCTCAATTTTCCAATTTTTCCTTCTGAATTAACAGAGTATACGTCTCTGTATCACTTTAAGAAATGCACAAAATACCCATTTTATGTCTGGACAAGATGAATTTAGTTTATCATTTGTGTATTGCTTGGGATGCAAAATCAAACTTAAAATATATATATATTGTCAGAAAATATAACAATTCTAAATATTCTTTAAAGGGACATTGAACCCCACATTTTTCTATCATTTTTTAGATAGAGCATACAATTTTAAACAACTTTCCAATTTACTTCTATAATCTAATTTGCTTCATTCTCTTTGTATCCTTTGTTAAAAAGAATACCTAGATAGGCTTAGTAACAGCAATGCACTTCAGGAAAGCCAACTGCTGATTGGTAGCTACAAATAAATGCATTTTGGTATTGTCTCACCAGAAGTGTTCAGCTAGCTCTCAGTAGTGCATTGCTGTTTCTTCCACAAAGAATAACAAGAGAAGGAATAAAAATTGATAATATAAGTTAAGTGGAAAATTGTATAATATTGTATGCTTTATCTTAATTATAAAAGAAAAAAAATGTGTTTTTATGTACCTTTAACTGAAGATTCCTCAGAGCATTGCATTGTTAATGATTTATAGGCCCTGACCCTGCAATACAAGAAGGTTCATGAAGGTGAAATAAAATCTATACTATAACCCATGAAGAGACACAAAAAAGCAACCCCAGTACAGCAAAGAGCAGACAAGCAGACTTTGGTATTCCAATGCAGACTATTTTCTTTCCATAGCTATCTTTTCTTGGGAGGTATTAAGGCTAAACGCCTGTCTGGGAGAATGAACGAAAAACAACTTTCCTCTCTCCAAACATTTACTGAAGTCTGTGTTGTGGTATTTTAGTCAGCGCAGCAGTGAAGTTGGATGGCAGCCATGTGAAATGCCTGCTTTAACACAGCTTCTATTTTGAGAAATATTTTTTTTTTTCTGCTGGCATTCCTCATAGTGAACATATGAGGTAGACTGGATAACAACAACTGCAAAGAAATTCCATTTCTACAAAGTTATGCCTTATTCACTTTTTGCCCTTGTATGCATTGGATTCAAATAGTTTAGCAAGAATTTAGTAGACGCAACTATCAAATTAACATATATATGTCCCCTACTGCAGTTGCAAAATAGGTAATTTGCAATACAGTGTATATCACTCTAAAAGCTCATAAAAAAGAGAAATTGCACATGCACACATCTGATAAGCTTTCACCTAACGTGAAAAAAACATATTTTAAAAGATACTTTAGTGATATATTTTCTTGTGCGCACAACCAGCTCCTAATACTTTGATAGGCAGTTCATATGCACAATATGCTCCTATGCATACTCTGAATAAGCAACAACAAATCCTCTCAGACTTTAAAGTAACATTATGGGCTTGATTTATCAACCCCTTCTCTAAACTTTGACTGCAGGTTCGCACAAGAAAACCTGCAGTCAGGATTTATCAAGCAACCGTCATCCTTTTAGGGGTCGATTTATCAAAGGCTTCACAAGTCATTTGACCCACTAAGGTTGCAGGTTCTCACAAGACCGCTGCTTCCCTAATAATTCGCCACTTCTAAAGTGGCGAAATTCAATGTCTGCGGTCTAGTCCGACCGGGGAGATTGACAGCTCCTGCCCGCACGTGATCGGCTGTGCCTGGGCAGGGGGCGGGATTGCAAAATAGCGCTCATTTGCAATGCTGAATTCCGCTAGGGAAATTCAGCCCGCCAGAGGTGAGCTGCGGCGGACAGGGGCGCGTATGTGCGCCCCTGGCCGCCTCAGATTGATAAATCGCCCCTTAAGGTGGAGAATTTCAATCTCACGGTCACTTCCGACCAGGGAGATTGACAGCTCCTGCCTGCACTTGATTGGCTGTGGGCGGGCATGCACACAAGCTCTCATGTGCAATGGTAAATGCGAGCAGTGGATTGCTGATCACCAGAGAAGAAGCTGGGTTGAGAGGGGGGAATATGTCCACCATTGCCCGCCAGGAAATAATAAAATGAGCTCTATGGGCAAGATGTATCAATTTGCGAGCATCGTATCACAAATTGTGGGGTGAATGGGTTTCCCATATTTATTATTGCACTAGGGAACACTCATGCAATACCACCTCCCTACCCTCATGCAACCAATTGCGCCAGAGTAGGGCTTGTCTGGCGGAAGGCGTTAATGAAGCATTCACCCTGTCATAAATCTTACCCTATATCATAGAAATAAGCAGAAAACACATATATTTGGTTATTTATATTTTTGCGTAAAGAACGGGTTGAAGATAAGTTTGTATTAGAATAGCATCTAGCTAATCTACTAACTTTTTATGTAATTATCGTCCTGTGTTTTTGTTCCATACAATACGCTGTACACAATACAATTTCACAGTAATGAAATCGTTTTTAAAAAAGTTAATACATGAGTTTCATTACCAACGTGACTTTGCCATAAAGTGCAGCAATTAGTAAAGTGAAGAATTACAGCACATGCTTACTCCTGCATCATACAATTACTGTATTATTTAAACTTAGCAAAAGAAGCGTAAAAAAAAGTGAAACTAGGATTTCAAGTGTGTGTCTAATTTTTCTATTTTTAGAATTCAGCATGGGAGAGGCAGAACTGGCTATCGAGCAACACGTTAAACACTTTTGGAATGAATGGAACGTGGATAAGAAACCAAGGCGTACATAGCATGGATTGTGTAATCCTCATGTTCTCACACAGGATCTGTTAAAGTTGAAGGAGTTGTACATTCACTTCCCAATTAGGAAATACCAAGTAACGTGATCTGAAAGAAAATATGCTCACATGAAATGCCACCGCGCAAACTTGTTTTTTGAACAAACATGTTTATTGTTGTTCTAAATTATATAAAAAAAACATTCAGACCATTAATCAGCAATTCTCATGCATGTTATTGGGACACCCAGAGGTATCACAGCACTAACTCAAGGTGCCACAAAGATTTAGGGCTAAAGGGGGGGCTAATTGCTCATGGAACCTGTCTTTGTGCACAACCACTCCTAATGATGCATATTGTGTAATTCTGCCTAACTGTAGCTCCAAATTCACACTATTTTTTTATGTCAGCATATTGTGTTAATGGATTCCACAAGCATACACAGAATGAAACATTACAAGGGTGATTACCTTGTATCTAAGCCTCGACAGACTGCCCCTTATCTCAGTTCTTTTGACAGACTTGCATTTTAGCTAATCAGTGCTGACTCGTAAATAACTCCATGGTAGTTAGCACAATGTTATCTATAGGGCACACAACATGAACTAGCAGTGTCTAACTGTAAAAAAACAGTCAAAATGCACTGAGATAAGGCTAAGAAATTAGTTTGAGCCTACCCAGGTTTAACTTTTAACAAAGAATACCAAGAGAACATAGCAAATTTGATGCTAAAAGTAAATTGGAAAGTTGTTTAAAATTGCATGCCCTATCTGAATCATGAAAGTCTAATTTTGACTAGACCGTCCCTTTAAGCATTCAGACTTTTTAACATAAATGTTATATAAATAGAATGAAATGCTCTCTCTAAACATGAATATGTATCTATATATTACATCTATCTATCTATCTATCATCTATCTATCTATCTATCTGTCTGTCTGTCTGTCTGTCTATCATCTATCATCTATCTATCTATCTATCTATCTATTTCTCACTATCTATCTCTCCCTCACTCTCTCGCTCTATATCTATATATCTATCATCTATCCATTTATCTTTGTTTATTTTTTGCAGCCAGGATTTTAAATACATCAAGTTTTCTACACACTTACGGTGGTTATAAAAGGAGGGTACAATTTTGTATTTATTTTTTTGCTCAATTTTCAAGTTGCAATGTTGCAGCAAGTTTTTTTTACTTTCCATAAGGTATTAGTTTTACAAACATTTTTCAATGAGAATAGGCCAATGATTCATACACTTACTGAAAAGGAACTCTAACTTACCTGAAACTAGATATATCCCAGACTAAGGGGGGGACACGTGCCCCTGTCCGCCGCAGCTCGCCTCTAGCGGGCTGAATTCCCCTGGCGGAATTCAGCATTGCACACAAAAACAATTTTGCGCTTGCGTGCAATCACGCCCTCTGCCCTCAAACAGCCAATCACGCGCGGGCAGGAGCTGTCAATCTCCCCAGTCGGACTATACCGGGGAGATTGAAATTCGCCACTTTAGAGGTGGCGAAAGGTTAGGAAAGAAGCGGTCTGATGAACGCTGCTTGTTAACTATGGCGTGCAGGTTCTCTTGTGAGAACCTGCAGTCATATGGGGTCGAAAGGCTTGCGAAGCCTTTGATAAATCTACCCCTTAATGCAACTGCTTAGTGAGTTTTCTAAAATAAGTATATTCTCATATTATAGCCTGCTTTGGGTTCTTGTTTCATTATGTGAATTCCAACATAAAATCCAAACATTTTATATCATGATTCAGATAGAGCATGCAATTTTAAACAACTTTAAAATTTACTTCTTTTATGAATTTTGCTTCATTCTCTTGGTATCCTTTGCTGATAGCTAGCTGAATATATCACGTGAGCCAATGACAAAATGAATATATGTGTATCCACCCATGACCAGCTAGCTCCCAGTAGTGCATTGCTGCTCCTGAGCCTACCTAGATATGCTTTTCAACAAACTATACCAAAAGAACAAAGCAAACTAGATAATGGAAGTAAATTGGAAAGTTGCTTATGCTCTATTTCAATGATGAAAGTTTAATTTTGACTTTATTGTTGCTTTAATAAAGTAATAGAAAACTGTAGGCCCAGGGCCACTTTTGGTCCTTGGTAGCTTTCTGTGGCTCCAACAGGGAATGACGCCTGCTTTTTACACCAACATCTTTCCTTTCCCTATATATTTATTTTCAATTAGCAACACACAGAGCATTTATTTTGAGCATTTTTTTTCTGTCAGTGAAATTTCTGATACTGAACCCAAGGACCTACTTGAAATTAAACAAGCTATATTTCTGAGCGGTCATTTTTAGTTACTTACAGAATTATCTCCTTTCAGCATAAACGGTGTATTGCACATGCGCAAATCGCGGGACCACGCAGGATCGAGTAGTTTCATGGTGGAGATGAGTACATAATCAGGATGACGCTTGGGGGTAGGAGGGCTCAGGCGGCCATCTCAAAATGGCCGAAGATGGACTAGTAACTATTTTTACTTTCACACTACATATCTATTCACATTGGGATAATGTTTGCAGTACTAATCGTTGCAAACATTATCTAAATAAGTTGGAACATTTTTTAGGTTGACTGTCTCTTTAATATAACCATGTTGGTTATGCAAAAAAGGGAAATGGGTAATAAAGAGATTATCTATCTTTTTAAACAACAACAATTGGAGTAGACCGTCCCTGGTGAATTTGGGTTAAAAGTTCCAAAGAAGGGTACAAATGCCCAAATCCGGAATCTGTTGGCGCTCTACAAATAACCGATAATAATAATAATAAAAATCCAAACTTATTCTAAAATCCAAAAGTTTTAATTTATATTTTTTTCTAAAATAAAATTATCAAAAAATACTTTTATTCTTATGCCTATAAGTCACAATCTTCTCTGCCTGTGTCTTTGATTTGATTTTTTTTTGTGTTCTAAAATGCAAATAATAGACTATATTTATTTAAAACAACAAACAACCTTTCTGATTACAGTACTGTACTATCTTTCTGACAGTACTAAGTATACAAAAGTATTAAAAATAATATAAAACTACCTTTAGTTTGCATGTATAAGCTGTATTCTGACATGCTTATATTTGTTGCAATATTTATTGCCTTAACCCCTTCACAAAGTTAGGACGTTCCATGCCACCCTAACAGCACTGGGCTTTAACGCCATGATGGCGGCATGGAATGTTCTACCATACATGGCGTCCTGCGGCTTCCCCCTTTGAGGAAGGCAAGGATCGTCTTCGGGGTGTGCCTATCAGCATAAGCACTCCCCCCATGATCCGATTCTGGCCTTGGAATTACGTGATTGCGCCAACGATCACGCAATTACATTTTTACTAATAGAGTTTACATGAACACTATTGTACCACCACGAAGAGGTTAATAACATAAGATATTGTTGTTTACGCTTGGATTCATCCCCTTTTGAAACGGTCCCATTTTGCAAATATTTCAAGATCCAAAATATTCCGAAATCCACACCTTTACTGGTCCCAAACAGTTTGGATAAAGGGTTTTCTATCTGTAGTTTTTATGTTTACACCTGCATTGCACAAGCAATTACAGAAAAAAATAAATTTATGAAAGGTCTGGGGTTTGGCAGAAATGTTCTTTCACATGGGTGGGACATGAAATGCTGCCATATTTTACTTTAGTTGAAGAATGTTCCTTGTGCAACAACTTTTTTTTTTTTCTCTTAGCACATTCAGTTACTTGATCTTGGAGACAAAGATAAAAGAATATGACATTTACAGTACATATCATCTCTGTGACACCACTGATACAATATGACACATGCGCTTGTTTCTATGTACCGCACATAGGCAGGTGCCAGGTAACTCTCTGCCTGGTTGGTTTGCACATACTGTACACAGGAATCACAATAAACCACAGATGTTTGACTCATTGTTTTGCTCATAGTGAGAATTCCAAACGCATTATTTGTATGCTTTAATTTAATAATGTTTTGAATGATCAGCTTGTTTTGCTAATTAATTAGACACTATCTCTGGGATAAAGCATTCACTGTGTAAGTGTGTATGGAGTTCTATAAAAAGTATTCTCTTGTTTTATTTACTTGGAGCTGCAGATACTATCATTAAGTTGGCACACCCTTACATCTCTACAGTGCAGGACCAGTTTCATTTACAGTGTGTGATAGGAGATGGTATCGACAGCAGGCACATCACATCACACCTCGGCATATCACACCTGATTAACCCTTTAAGGACACAGCTTTCAGTTTGCTCAATTGTTTTATGACGGAAAAATTCTGTCATATGTCCTTAAGAGGTTAATTGCTTTATTGACTTTAAAAGCCTGTTTATACACATGCAAATGAACATGAAACAGTTTGGGATTGTAATTTAAAATACTGAATTATGTATCTTAAAAATCAACTTTGCAATATACTGTATTTTCATTATTCATTTTGCCCCCTTTTCATGCAATTTAGCTCTGAAAATTGCATGAAAATTTGGTGCTTGATCGAGTTGATTTCCGGCGATTCCTGTCCGCCTCATCAGAGCAGGCTGACAGGGCTATGGAGCAGCGGTCTTTAGACCGCTGCTTCATAACTGGTGTTTCTGGCGAGTCTGAAGTCTCGCCAGAAACACGGGGCCACAAGCTCCTTACGGAGCTTGATAAATGGGCCTCATAGGGTACAATTTTACAGATCTTTCCATGTGACCTCTATAATTAATTAATTCACTTCTTTCTTTTGGAATCCTTAGTTGAATCTTAAAGGGGCATTTCAGTCAAAATGTACATGCACATAGATGTATTACATATTTGAATAGAAACATATGTGCAATATACATCTATTGGCAAAAATGCTTCAAGTAAAAGTTATCACTGTTATAGTGTTAGCATTTTTCTCTGCACGTGCCTGTGAAGCATATAAGGATATTCTCAGCGCACCAGCATGTCAGTAATTAATAAATCAAGTCATTACCAAATGGTACAAGCACCTTAGGCTCTCTGTGCAAGTGCTGTGTATAAAATGCTGGTGCACGCTGCATACTTAAATACACTGTTGAAACAACTAGAACTTTTATTAGAAGATTTATTTTTTGCAAATACATATATATTACAAAACTGCTTTTATTCAAAACTGTAGTGCATCTATGTGGACTCCAATGTCTATTTAAGCGCCTTTTCATTAAAGCATACTGAGGTAGCCTCAGGAGAATGCACCTGTCTTGAGGACTATATTATAACATTCTTACAGACTGCTATAATATAGTAGTCAAGACACATGCACACTTCTGAGCCTATCTCTGTACGCTGTCATATTTTATTTTTAAACTGTACACTGTGTTATGAAAGTTTAATTTTGATTGTCCCTTTAATATCCTGATCCATAGCAAAAAAACATACAAGGTTGGCACAAAATCACAGTTTACATCTTTCCACAACTATAGATGCAGTACAAGAAAAAGCAATAGTGCTTAAACCGTAAT
Source organism: Bombina bombina (assembly GCF_027579735.1). Classification (NCBI taxonomy): domain Eukaryota; kingdom Metazoa; phylum Chordata; class Amphibia; order Anura; family Bombinatoridae; genus Bombina; species Bombina bombina. The sequence continues at coordinate 539,733,405 of NC_069500.1, forward strand.
GATTCATTTATTGACGTAAAAGGCTACAGAGGTTTTGAAATTAGAATCATGTGATTACTACTAAGGCTCTGAAATTTCCCAGATCTTTCTTCCCACTGCTCTTAAGAAAGAGGAAATCATAGTCTCCTGGACTCCTGAGAGTCAAGTGAATTATCAGCTGCCAGAGCAGCAACAAATAACTTCCTTTCCCAGAACAGTAAAACAGAGATAGAAGCGGCAGCTCATGTTGGGTTTTCTTTAAAAAGCCAAAGTAGTCAGAAAGAAGTTAGAAAGTAGTGATTAGCCTGTTCCTGGCTAGAATTCATCAGCAAATGGGTATCCTGACACTGAAACAAATCCCACTGCTGATTATGTATTTCCCAACACACTATAATAAGGCTCTTCAAATGTATTAATCGAGAACTGTAATGTCCTGTTTAAAAGGGACATTAAACACTTTGAGATGGCAATAGAAAATGATAAATCGTATATATTAAAAAAACCTTTGCAATATACTTTATTATTTATTTTGTCCCCTTTTCCTGTAATTCCATTCTGAAATTGTAAGCTTTTCAGTTCCTGTTAGAAATGGAAGTGCAAAACACTGTTGTATTCCACACACTCTAGTGACTATTTATAACTGTCCCTAATTGGCCACAGCAGGGAAGGTAACCTAAGTTACAACATGGTGGCTCCCATTGTTTTTTTTTTTTTGAAAATAATTTTTATTGAAGTTAAAGCATATATCATCTAAACAAACACTCGCCCTAAGGCAAAAGTTACAACAGAGAGAATAATACATTGTCTATACAAAGGCATTATTGAGAAAGCAATATGCACATACAGCAAGAAAAAATACATTTCAAGTCTGGTTATGAAGATAGACAATATCTTTGGCGAGATATAATAGAACTTCTTTTTATATTATCAGCGTATGAACTCCACATTCTAGTAAAATATTACCTAAGACCAAAATATCAGCCTGTGGAGGGTTAACATAAGTACCAGCCACTCTTGGGCCGTGATATATAGGGGGAGGGGGATATTCAGCGGGTAAGCACCGCTATATGCATAGGAAAAGGGGTGGGGGGACGGAGCCATATATAAGTGTAAGTAGCATAGGGTACCAGGAGTGGGCCTAGGAGTGCCCGAACGAAGAGACTGATGGCCTGGTATCTGGGTTACTAAAAAGATAAATTAGATATGTCTTGGAAAAGTAGTCTACTTAAGAGTAGGTAGTGGGGCGTAGTGGTATCTTAACACTAGGTGGAGTAGCTAAATAGTGGCAAAAGGCTACTCTGGTGATTCATTCATTAAGGGAGACTCATACGTTACAAAAATAAACTATAAAGAAATGCATACATGTCACAATGATAGCGATTCATATAGGTGTTCAGGACTGACCTAAAGAGTAATGAGAAAGGTAATATATAAACTTATCCAAGCATTGCATATCCTACTTGTCCACTAGCTGAAATGGAGTATGATATAAAATATACATTTCCATATAACCTTTGAGAAGATGGTAAACAGTTATGTCTTGTAAATATAAGAACAAGTGACATAAGAAGCAGGGTTCAATACCATCTTGGTAATTTCATACCTCGAGTTGGGGGGTCTGTTACAACTGAGTGCTTATGGTGTGACTTTACCTTCTAAAGGATTAGTGTGCAACATAAATTATGCAGCAATCAAATCTGGTCCTACAGTATAGAATATGTGGGACAGAATAGATATAGGGCATTAAACTGTAAGATTTAATTGACAACCACACTCAACTGCAAGTAAAATTGCGTGTTAATTAAAGTTAGCCTTATGATATGTTATCCCGAAAGCTTTTTATATACAGGGCGTTAAACTTGAGGATCCAATTGTCAATAAGGAAACTTAGGAAACAGTCCAGAAGGAGCTGGAGATACATGCAAGTGCCTGTCTACACTCAGGCTGGATGGCTGGGACTCTGTTTCTGAGAGAGCTGTCATAAACATTGTAAGAGTCAAATATAAATACTCCGCCAATATATGCCACAATTAAAAGCACACATATGAGTATGTTATCTTTGCTTCAGCATAGAGTGTTTTTGGACCTGTTTATAAACTAGCTAAATTGTCAAACACCCGGTCATTTGGAGTCTAAGACATAAAAATGAACATATCACGTATATAGTATAACCTATTCACTCCTCAGCAGGGGTAGTTAGGGCTATAACGATTGGACATTTAAACTAGATTGTTTAACACCTAGACATCTAAAGTAGTAAGCAGCTTAGTCATATATCTTCAATAATGTGATATAGCCGGTATACTAAAAATAACTAATAACAGGGAGGGTTAATATTAAACCAAACTGCCTGCTGAGCTAGTAAGGGAAGAAAAGTCTCCCATATAGCAGAGCATTATAACAAACAAAACCTCAGTCTGAAGTATTCAAACTTATGGGCCCTCATTAGGTTATAGTAGGTCAGATTGAGCAAAAATGGGGGACAGTATCCTAGTAATAGCCAGGCATTAGTAAAAGATCAGTATTGTAAAGCTTCAAGTATTTGTGGGTATTGCAGGTATATATATTAGTAAAAATACAGACAGTCCCACCAAGTCTAGGGAGTCCCCTTGCACAAATAACAATGTATAAAAACAATATAAGTAAATGTATGAGCATGTTATTTCTGCTTCAGCACGGGGTGTCTATAAACCTGAATATAAACATATAAACTAGTTAGATTGTCAAGGACGTGGTCACGACTAAGACATGCATATGAGTACATCACTTATATAATCTAACTTATTCATTCCCCAGTAGGGGAAGTTAGGTTCTTAGTAATTTGAACAGTTAAACTAACATTAACCTAGATATATTTTAACATAAAGATATATACAGCATTTGATAGACAGAGGAATTATACCATATTTAAACCCAACTAAATATGACTCTCATAGGCACAGCGTTCATCAGTCTCTGTGTTGGCTCAAACTATAGAGTGAGACTAATAGATCCGGGGGTTCTTTCCATATGTAGAGAATAGCGAAACATCTCTTTTAAAGCTTATACATAAATACCAATTTGAATTTTAAGCATAGCACTAACATACAGGTTAGAGGGTCATTTAGGATAGATCTAAATATACATGAGACTGGGCCAGTGTATGGAAAGAAATCCAGCAGGGAATGGGGATAGTTCATACATTAAACCAGGAAAGACCTTCTAAGCCTAGTAGTATCTAACATTAATTAAATCATTAGAAGCAGTGGTAAACTCCAATAGTTTTACGTAATTGCTTATATATAGGTAGGGATTAAATTCAGTGACCCTGAGAAAGACTAAGCTTCTTTATCCCTGGGGAGATGTCTCATGCCCTATTATATTATGCAGCAATTGGTTGGGTCTTTATCTTTCTAATGTAAGGCTCTAGACTTGACAATAATAGGGAGTTTTCAGACTATTTTAGGATTGTGCAAACATAGGAGAGACAAACTATATACAATGGACTGTACATCCATATATTATAGGTGTAGCGTAGTAGCTTAATATATTTTAATGTTTGAAGCAAAACTGTAGCCTGATATTCTTAATCTACAAGATAAATTGTTATATCCCATTTTTTCTTTTTTTTCAGGCCGTTAGCCATCATTTAGAATATTGATATTCCGCAAGTATGGGATATGTATGCGCCTAAAGCAAACAGAGTCTAGAGTCTGGGAATGTACATGAATTAGTGAGGCTTCATAGGTTAACCCACAAGCAGGTAGTCCGTCGCCGAACTAAAGTCTGACCTGATTCAACCTACTCCGGTTTTCATGGCATGTATGCTGTAGAAAGAAAAACACCATGCTTGTTTTGCTAGTGCTCTGTCTGTGAGCCGGAGGTGCCTAAAAGGTAAGGCGCTACAATCTTGATTGCCGCTGTCAACTGAGTTGGGCCTAAGATCGAGATCCTGCATAGTAACAGCCAGACCATGTCGGGAAAGCTTCAGGCTGATGCTAGTTGCGCATCGCGCCTTATCTCCTTCGCTATTGATCCCACGCTCCCCAGGCCGCTCCAGGGCAGCATAGCTTAAGTGAGTTGCGTCGGCTTTTTTCTCTGTGGAAGCTTCCCGGGAGACTAAAAGTGTATAATGTTCCTTACAGGCTGTAGGATGCGACTTGGGTCCAGAGGGCTGTCGTGACTCACTGCTCAATGAGGCCCAAACCGGCACTATAGGGACAGCCGTTGCAGCTGCAGTGGAGACATCAGAGTACGGGTCGCAGTGGGTTGGAGACATATCCCCAGTGTCTTCATCATAACTGTTTAGTTGCAGAGGTTGGGGAAGCGTAATTAAACTTATTCCGGCCATTTTCGCCCGCGTGTCTCCAGGTTGCTTACAAGTTAGGGTTCTGCATTCCGTATCCCGCGGTGCCAAATCTAGCGTGGCTGATAGATCTAAAAAGCAAGTAGTCATCTGTCGATCTAGGGCTTGTATTAGGGTACACAGCAGCTCTTGATTGTCCACCATATTGCAAAGTGCCCTATATTCCTTCTAGAGATCGTGTCAGGGAGAGTAGGCCCAGGTTCGTTCCCCCAGAAAAAGCAGATAATCACCCGATCAGTCACACAAATTGGTTCAGGCAGGTTGTCCTTCGCTTAAGGACTAAATAGCAGCTGTCTACACATAAAATCGGATCTATCTTTGCTGAGAATAAAGCTTATTTTTTAATCTAGGCCTAAGAGCACAAAATTTGCACGTCTGTCTATCTCGGCTGTTGTCTCCGCCCCCCCCCCATTGTTTTTTTTTATAGACACTAAGGCCTAGATTTAGAGTTCGGCGGTAAAAGGGCTGTTAACGCTCCGCTGGTTTTTTTCTGGCCGCACCATAAATTTAACTCTGGTATCGAGAGTTCAAACAAATGCTGCGTTAGGCTCCAAAAAAGGAGCGTAGAGCATTTTTACCGCAAATGCAACTCTCGATACCAGAGTTGCTTACGGACGCGGCCGGCATCAAAAACGTGCTCGTGCACGATTCTCCCATAGGAAACAATGGGGCTGTTTGAGCTGAAAAAAAACCTAACACCTGCAAAAAAGCAGCGTTCAGCTCCTAACGCAGCCCCATTGTTTCCTATGGGGAAACACCTCCTAAGTCTGCACCTAACACCCTAACATGTACCCCGAGTCTAAACACCCCTAACCTTACACTTATTAACCCCTAATCTGCCGCCCCCGCTATCGCTGACCCCTGCATTACACTTTTAACCCCTAATCTGCCGCTCCGTAAACCGCCGCCACCTACGTTATCCCTATGTACCCCTAATCTGCTGCCCTAACATCGCCGACCCCTATGTTATATTTATTAACCCCTAATCTGCCCCCCACAACGTCGCCGACACCTACCTACACTTATTAACCCCTAATCTGCCGAGCGGACCTGAGCGCTACTATAATAAAGTTATTAACCCCTAATCCGCCTCACTAACCCTATCATAAATAGTATTAACCCCTAATCTGCCCTCCCTAACATCGCCGACACCTACCTTCAATTATTAACCCCTAATCTGCCGACCGGAGCTCACCGCTATTCTAATAAATGTATTAACCCCTAAAGCTAAGTCTAACCCTAACACTAACACCCCCCTAAGTTAAATATAATTTTTATCTAACGAAATAAATTAACTCTTATTAAATAAATAATTCCTATTTAAAGCTAAATACTTACCTGTAAAATAAATCCTAATATAGCTACAATATAAATTATAATTATATTATAGCTATTTTAGGATTAATATTTATTTTACAGGCAACTTTGTAATTATTTTAACCAGGTACAATAGCTATTAAATAGTTAAGAACTATTTAATAGTTACCTAGTTAAAATAATTACAAATTTACCTGTAAAATAAATCCTAACCTAAGATATAATTAAACCTAACACTACCCTATCAATAAAATAATTAAATAAACTACCTACAATTACCTACAATTAACCTAACACTACACTATCAATAAATTAATTAAACACAATTGCTACAAATAAATAACATTAAATAAACTATCTAAAGTACAAAAAATAAAAAAGAACTAAGTTACAGAAAATAATAAAATATTTACAAACATAAGAAAAATATTACAACAATTTTAAACTAATTACACCTACTCTAAGCCCCCTAATAAAATAACAAAGCCCCCCAAAATAAAAAATTCCATACCCTATTCTAAAATACAAATATTACAAGCTCTTTTACCTTACCAGCCCTGAACAGGGCCCTTTGCGGGGCATGCCCCAAGAATTTCAGCTCTTTTGCCTGTAAAAAAAAACATACTATACCCCCCCCCCCCAACATTACAACCCACCACCCACATACCCCTAATCTAACCCAAACCCCCCTTAAATAAACCTAACACTACCCCCCTGATGATCTTCCTACCTTGTCTTCACCATGCCAGGTTCACCGATCCGTCCTGGCTCCAAGATCTTCATCCAACCCAAGCGGGGGCTAGACATCCACTGAAGAAGTCCAGAAGAGGGTCCAAAGTCTTCCTCCTATCCGGCAAGAAGAGGACATCCGGACCGGCAAACATCTTCTCCAAGCGGCATCTTCTATCTTCTTCCATCCGATGACGACCGGCTCCATCTTGAAGACCTCCAGCGCGGATCCATCCTCTTCTTCCGACGACTAGACGACGAATGACGGTTCCTTTAAGGGACGTCATCCAAGATGGCGTCCCTCGAATTCCGATTGGCTGATAGGATTCTATCAGCCAATCGGAATTAAGGTAGGAATTTTCTGATTGGCTGATGGAATCAGCCAATCAGAATATAGTTCAATCCGATTGGCTGATCCAATCAGCCAATCAGATTGAGCTCGCATTCTATTGGCTGTTCCGATCAGCCAATAGAATGCGAGCTCAATCTGATTGGCTGATTGGATCAGCCAATCGGATTGAACTATATTCTGATTGGCTGATTCCATCAGCCAATCAGAAAATTCCTACCTTAATTCCGATTGGCTGATAGAATCCTATCAGCCAATCGGAATTCGAGGGACGCCATCTTGGATGACGTCCCTTAAAGGAACCGTCATTCGTCGTCTAGTCGTCGGAAGAAGAGGATGGATCCGCGCTGGAGGTCTTCAAGATGGAGCCGGTCGTCATCGGATGGAAGAAGATAGAAGATGCCGCTTGGAGAAGATGTTTGCCGGTCCGGATGTCCTCTTCTTGCCGGATAGGAGGAAGACTTTGGACCCTCTTCTGGACTTCTTCAGTGGATGTCTAGCCCCCGCTTGGGTTGGATGAAGATCTTGGAGCCAGGACGGATCGGTGAACCTGGCATGGTGAAGACAAGGTAGGAAGATCATCAGGGGGGTAGTGTTAGGTTTATTTAAGGGGGGTTTGGGTTAGATTAGGGGTATGTGGGTGGTGGGTTGTAATGTTGGGGGGGGGGGTATAGTATGTTTTTTTTTACAGGCAAAAGAGCTGAAATTCTTGGGGCATGCCCCGCAAAGGGCCCTGTTCAGGGCTGGTAAGGTAAAAGAGCTTGTAATATTTGTATTTTAGAATAGGGTAGGGAATTTTTTATTTTGGGGGGCTTTGTTATTTTATTAGGGGGCTTAGAGTAGGTGTAATTAGTTTAAAATTGTTGTAATATTTTTCTTATGTTTGTAAATATTTTATTATTTTCTGTAACTTAGTTCTTTTTTATTTTTTGTACTTTAGATAGTTTATTTAATGTTATTTATTTGTAGCAATTGTGTTTAATTAATTTATTGATAGTGTAGTGTTAGGTTAATTGTAGGTAATTGTAGGTAGTTTATTTAATTATTTTATTGATAGGGTAGTGTTAGGTTTAATTATATCTTAGGTTAGGATTTATTTTACAGGTAAATTTGTAATTATTTTAACTAGGTAACTATTAAATAGTTCTTAACTATTTAATAGCTATTGTACCTGGTTAAAATAATTACAAAGTTGCCTGTAAAATAAATATTAATCCTAAAATAGCTATAATATAATTATAATTTATATTGTAGCTATATTAGGATGTATTTTACAGGTAAGTATTTAGCTTTAAATAGGAATTATTTATTTAATAAGAGTTAATTTATTTCGTTAGATAAAAATTATATTTAACTTAGGGGGGTGTTAGTGTTAGGGTTAGACTTAGCTTTAGGGGTTAATACATTTATTAGAATAGCGGTGAGCTCCGGTCGGCAGATTAGGGGTTAATAATTGAAGGTAGGTGTCGGCGATGTTAGGGAGGGCAGATTAGGGGTTAATACTATTTATGATAGGGTTAGTGAGGCGGATTAGGGGTTAATAACTTTATTATAGTAGCGCTCAGGTCCGCTCGGCAGATTAGGGGTTAATAAGTGTAGGTAGGTGTCGGCGACGTTGTGGGGGGCAGATTAGGGGTTAATAAATATAACATAGGGGTCGGCGATGTTAGGGGTAGCAGATTAGGGGTACATAGGGATAACGTAGGTGGCGGCGATTTGCGGTCGGAAGATTAGGGGTTAATTATTTTAAGTAGCTTGCGGCGACGTTGTGGGGGGCAAGTTAGGGGTTAATAGATATAATACAGGGGTCGGCGGTGTTAGGGGCAGCAGATTAGGGGTACATAAGTATAACGTAGGTGGCGGTCGGCAGATTAGGGGTTAAAAATTTTAATCGAGTGGCGGCGATGTGGGGGGACCTCGGTTTAGGGGTACATAGGTAGTTTATGGGTGTTAGTGTACTTTAGGGTACAGTAGTTAAGAGCTTTATAAACCGGCGTTAGCCAGAAAGCTCTTAACTCCTGCTATTTTCAGGCGGCTGGAATCTTGTCGTTAGAGCTCTAACGCTCACTGCAGAAACGACTCTAAATACCAGCGTTAGAAAGATCCCATTGAAAAGATAGGCTACGCAAATGGCGTAGGGGGATCTGCGGTATGGAAAAGTCGCGGCTGAAAAGTGAGCGTTAGACCCTTTAATCACTGACTCCAAATACCAGCGGGCGCCCAAAACCAGCGTTAGGAGCCTCTAACGCTGGTTTTGACGGCTACCGCCGAACTCTAAATCTAGGCCTAAAACTTTACACTTATTTTATCAATATTTAAACAGCTTATAATTTTTTTCTTTGAATGTATCATTCTATCTTGCATTTATTTAGTGTTTAATGTCCCTTTAAGGGAACGTTAAATCATTTATTTTTTTCATATTACGTAGTAGATATAACAATTACCGACAGTGATGTAAAAATAAATGCATGAGAAACGTTCTCTTAGTTTTTGCATTTTTGTGCAATCAGTTAATGGACATAGCCATCGAAAAGCCTCTTGGGTATGTTTCTATTACCTCCACTGTGGTGGCAAATTGAGGACAGGAATCAATTAGCTCCTGTACTTTTCAAACAATCACAATCAAAGCTGCCAAATGCAGAAGAAGGTGTCTGCTTGCGGCCTTCGGGTGTTTCCGTAGCCGGATTTATTCTGGTGAAAGGAAACACACCAAGATCTGTGCAAATCCAAATCTTAGTGCATTGCGTTTTCACAAGAAGAAATCCTGCATTTGGCGGCTAACAAAACTACTGAGTAGGGTTAGGATTCCTGCAGAATGCATTACCTCTCCGGGGAACCAATGAAAAAGCACTATTTTAAGTTGCAGAAAAAGCAAACAAAATAAATATAAAGAATATTTTTCTTACTACAAGTGAATAGACACAGTATTATGGAAATTTAAAGCTTGGCTTTAATGCTCCAATTAAGGATCTCTATGCTGGAAACCTTTATTACAACAGATAATCTTGTTTTACATGTTTAAGCAGAGTAAACACTTTGTAATATAAAATGCATAATTTTGCATAGTAAACAGATTTGCAATATACTTTCATTATTTTTACTTCCTTTTCCTGTATTTTAAGTCTGAACATAGCAGATTTTCCAGTTCCTAAAACTGAAATAGAACATAGCAGTCTTCGCAAGTCTAACCTTACCACATATCTAATCCTAATTTGCATTTTATGATTTTGCCATTTCTGCAGAAGCCATGCAAGAGAGAATGTATTAACACAATGACAGTCCAGTAGTGATGTCGCAAACATAAAATGTTGGGTTCGCGAACGGCGAAGGCGAACTTCCGCAAAAGTTCGCGAACCGGGCGAACCGCCATAGACTTCAATAGGCAGGCGAATTTTAAAACCCACAGGGACTCTTTATGGCCACAATAGTGATGGAAAAGTTGTTTCAAGGGGACTAACACCTGGACTGTGGCATGCCGGAGGGGGATCCATGGCAAAACTCCCATGGAAAATTACATAGTTGATGGAGAGTCTGGTTTTAATCCATAAAGGGCATAAATCACCTAACATTCCTAAATTGTTTGGAATAACGTGCTTTAAAACATCAGGTATGATGTTGTATCGATCAGGTAGTGTAAGGGTTACGCCCGCTTCACAGTGACAGAGCAAACTCCCCGTTTAACGCACCGCAAACAACCGCAAACAGTCCATTTGCACAACCGCAAACTCCCCATTTGCACAAGGTTGGATACCAAGCTAGCCATGTCCCATTCCTTGTCCTCACTGATGTCATTGAAGGTCTCTTCCTCCACCCAGCCACGTACAACACCAAGGGTCCCCGAAAGGTGACAACAAGCCCCCTGGGACGCCTGCTGTGTTTGGTCTTCCACCTCCTCAAAGCCACCTTCCTCCTCTGACTCCTCTTCTTCAGACTCCTCTCTCTGCGTTGCCTCTCTCTGCGTTATTATAAGGTGTGTTAAGTAGTACTATTCCTATCAGTTTAATCCCTGTTATGTGCCTTTTTTTTAGGTTTGGTTTTTGAAGCCACAGTGCAGCACCAGAGGCCAGAAAAATTATACATGTACACATGCCTGAAAAATGAGGTATTGTTGCAGCCGCTGCTGTAGCAGAGGCCAGAAAAATTGATGTTTGTTTCCCAGGCAGAAAGGGCCCTAAAACATTGCGGTTTGAACCATAGTTGGTGGCGGATAAGTCATGCAAGTCATCCGGCATTCAGAGATAAAATACATCAGCGTGTGGACCATTTTTAGCCCAAGGCAGCTCATCTCATCAGGCCTTTTTTAATCGAATGTATCGCCCACGGTCAGTCCCTTCGGGATCCATCCCTCATTCATCTTAATAAAGGGGAGGTAATCTAGACTTTTTTGACCTAGGCGACTTCTCTTCTCAGTGACAATACCTCCTGCTGCACTAAAGGTCCTTTCTGACAGGACACTTGAAGCGGGGCAGGCCAGAAATTCTATTGCAAATTGGGATAGCTCAGGCCACAGGTCAAGCCTGCACACCCAGTAGTCAAGGGGTTCATCGCTCCTCAGAGTGTCAATATCTGCAGTTAAGGCAAGGTAGTCTGCTACCTGTCGGTCGAGTCATTCTCTGAGGGTGGACCCCGAAGGGCTGTGGCAATGCGTAGAACCTAAAAAGCTTTGCATGTCCTCCATCAACAACACGTCTGTAAAGCATCTTGTCCTTGCCGGCGTGGTCGTGGGAGGAGGAGGATTACTTTCACCTCTTCCCCTGTTAGATTCCCGTTGTGCTGTGACATCACCCTTATACGCTGTGTAAAGCATACTTTTTAATTTATTTTGGAACTGCTGCATCCTTTCCGACTTGCGGTAATTCGGTAACATTTCAGGCACTTTATGCTTATACCGGGGGTCTAGTAGCGTAGACACCCAGTACAGGTCATTCTCCTTCAGCCTTTTTATACGAGGGTCCCTCAACAGGCACGACAGCATGAAAGACCCCATTTGCACTAGGTTGGATGCAGAGCTACTCATGTCCCGTTCCTTGTCCTCAGTGATCTCACTGAAGGTATGTTCTTCCCCCCAGCCACATACAACACCACGGGTACCAGATAGGTGACAACGAGCACCCTGGAATGCCTGTTGTGGTTGGTCTTCCTCCTCCTCCTCAAAGCCACATTCCTCCTCTGAATCCTCTTCCTCACAATCCTATTCCAGCGTTGCCGCAGGTCCAGCAAGCGATGCTGATAAGGCTGTTTCTGGTGGTGATGGTGACCACAACTCTTCCTCTTCACGCTCATCTATGGCCTGATCCAGCACTCTTCGCAGGGCACGCTCCAGGAAGAAAACAAATGGTATGATGTCGCTGTGCCTTCGGTGCGACTGACTAGGTTTGTCACCTCCTCAAAAGGACGCATGAGCCTACAGGCATTGCGCATGAGCGTCCAGTAATGTGGCAAAAAAATTCCCAGCTCCGCAGAGGCTGTCCTAGCACCCCGGTCATACAAATAGTCGTTAATGGCTTTTTCTTGTTGGAGCAGGCGGTCGAACATTAGGAGTGTTGAATTCCAACGTGTCGGGCTGTCGCAAATCAAGCGCCTCACTGGCATGTTGTTTCACCGCTGGATATCTGAAAAGTGCGCCATGGCCGTGTAGGAACGCCTGAAATGGCCACACACCTTCCTGGCCTGCTTCAGGATGTCCTGTAAGCCTGGGTACTTATGCACAAAGCGTTGTACGATCAGATTACACACATGTGCCATACACGGCACATGTGTCAACTTGCCCAAATTCAATGCCGCCAACAAATTTCTTCCGTTGTCACAAACCACTTTGCCGATCTCCAGTTGGTGCGGAGTCAGCCACTGATCCACCTGTGCGTTCAGGGCGGACAAGAGTGCTGGTCCGGTGTGACTCTCTGCTTTCAGGCAAGTCAACCCCAAGACGGCGTGACACTGCCGTATCCGGGATGTGGAATAGTACCTGGGGAGCTGGGGGGGGTGCCGTTGATGTGGAGCAAGACGCAGCAGCAGAAGAGGACTCAGCCGAGGAGGTTATGGAAGAGGATGGAGTAGGAGGAGTAGAGGAGGTGGCAGCAGGCCTGCCTGCAAGTCGTGGCGGTGTCACCAACTACTCTGCAGAGCCACGCATTCCATGCTTGGCAGCCGTCAGCAGGTTTACCCAATGCGCAGTGTAGGTGATATACCTGCCCTGACCATGCTTTGCAGACCAGGTATCAGTGGTCATATGGACCCTTGCCCCAACACTGTGTGCCAGACATGCCATTACTTCCTTTTGCACAATCGAGTACAGGTTGGGGATTGCCTTTTGTGCAAAGAGATTTCGGCCGGGTACCTTCCACTGCGGTGTCCCAATAGCTACAAATTTTTGGAATGCCTCAGACTCCACCAGTTTGTATGGTAAAAGCTGGCGGGCTAAGAGTTCAGACAAGCCAGCTGTCAGATGCCGGGCAAGGGGGTGACTTTGTGACATTGGCTTCTTACGCTCAAACATGTCCTTGACAGACACCTGACTGTGGGCAGATGAGCAGGAACTGCTCAAGGCGAGAGATGGATTTGCTGATGGTTGAGAGGGGGCAAGGAGGACAGCAGTGGTTGATGTGGCTGAAGATGCTGGACCAGGAGGAGGATGGCGGCTTTGAGTTTGTGTGCTGCTTGTACTCATGTGTTGATCCCATAGGCGTTTGTGATGTGCGATCATGTGCCTTCGCAAAGCAGTTGTACCTAGGTGGGTGTTGGACTTCCCACGACTCAGTTTCTTTTGGCACAGGTTGCAAATGGCATCACTGTTGTCAGAGGCAGACACACAAAAAAAATGCCACACTGCTGAGCTCTGCAATGACGGCATTCTGGTGGTGGCAACAGCATGCGTTGATTGGCGTGCTGTCTGGCTGACACCGGGTGCCGATGCATGCTGTCTAACTGTGCCACTAGCTCCTTGCGACGACTTCCCCCTGCTTCCAACTCGTCTCCTCCTCCTCTCTGTCTCCCCATCTGAACTTTCCCCCTGTTCTTCTTCTCTTCTAGCGGGCACCCACGTTACATCCACAGATGCATCATCATCATCAACCGCTTCACCTGTATCTGACAACTCAGCAAAGGAAGCAGCAGCGGGTACATCATCATCATCATCACACCGTATGTCCATTTGTGTAATGCTGCCTGACTGAGACATATCCCTGTTATCTACATCCTCTGTCAATAATGGTTGCGCATCACTATCACTCATTTCTTCCAACTGATATGTAAATAACTCCTCTGACAGATCAAGTGAAGTGGCTGTGGTGCTAGTGTTGGTGGTGGCGGCAGGCGGGCGAGTGGTAACTTGAGAGGTGCCCGAAGCTAAGCTGGAGGAGGATGGTGCGTCAAGGTTCCGAGCGGAAGCTGTAGAAGATTGGGTGTCCTGTGTTAGCCAGTCAACTATGTCCTCAGAACTGTTCGAGTTCAGGGTACGTGGCCGCTGAACACTGGGCATTATTCTAGGGCCAAAGGGAATCACAGCACCACAACCACGACGGCCCCTGCGGGGTGGCCTGCCTCTGCCTGTCATTTTTTTTTCAATTAGTGGTACTATGCGTGCAAGCTACTGTGACAACAGATATGAGTGGCACTGTGCACTGGCAGAAGTTGGCAGAGTAGACTCTGTAGGCCTGACACACACGCTTGCAGACAACTAACTGCTATTCAATCTATTTCAGTCAAAAAAAAAAATTTTTTTTAAATGTACACTACTGTTACACCAGATATGAGTTGCACTGGGGTGACACTGTGCCCTGGCAGGCACTGAAACGTACACGCGTGAAGGAAACTGACTGCTATTATTTCACAGTCAAAAAAGTGTTGTTTTTTTTAAATGTACCCTACTGTTACACCAGATATGAGTTGCACTGGGGTGACACTGTGCCCTGGCAGGCACTGAAATGCACAGGTGTGAAGGAAACTGACTGCTATTATTTCACAGTCAAAAAAGTTTTTGTTTTTTTTAAATGTACACTACTGTTACACCAGATATGAGTTGCATTGGGGTGACACTGTGCCCTGGCAGGCACTGAAATGCACACGTGTGAAGGAAACTGACTGCTATTATTTCACAGTCAAAAAAGTGTTGTTTTTTTTAAATGTACACTACTGTTACACCAGATATGAGTTGCACTGGGGTGACACTGTGCACTGGCAGGCACTGAAACGCACACGTGTGAAGGAAACTGACTGCTATTATTTCAGTCAAAAAGTGTTGTTTTTTTTAAATCTACACTACTGTTACACCAGATATGAGTTGCACTGGGGTTACACTGTGCCCTGGCAGGCCCTGAAACGCACACGTGTGAAGGAAACTGACTGCTATTATTTCACAGTCAAATTTCTAGTTTTTTTTTAATGTACACTACTGTTACACCAGATATGAGTTGCACTGGTGTGACACTGTGCCCTGGCAGGCCCTGAAACGCACACGCGTGAAGGAAACTGACTGCCATTATTTCACAGTCAAATTTCTAGTTTTTTTTTAATGTACACTACTGTTACACCAGATATGAGTTGCACTGGTGTGACACTGTGCCCTGGCAGGCCCTGAAACGCACACGTGTGAAGGAAACTGACTGCTATTATTTCACAGTCAAAAAAGTGTTGTTTTTTTAGCCCCTTAATGACCACAGCACTTTTCCATTTTCTTTCCGTTTGTGACCAACGCTATTTTTACATTTCTACGGTGTTTGTATTTAGCTGTAATTTTCCTCTTACTCATTTACTGTACCCACACATATTATATACCGTTTTTCTCGCCATTAAATGGACTTTCTAAAGATACCATTATTTTCATCATATCTTATAACTTACTGTAAAAAAAAATTATAAAATATGAGGAAAAAATGGAAAAAAACACCCTTTTGCTAACTTTGACCCCCAAAATCTGTTACATATCTACAACCACCAAAAAACACCCATGCTAAATAGTTTCTAAATTTTATCCTGAGTTTAGAAATACCCAATGTTTACATCTTCTTTGCTTTTTTTTCAAGTTATAGAGCCATAAATACAAATAGCACTTTGTTATTTCCAAACCACTTTTTTTCAAAATTAGCGCTAGTTACATTGGAACACTGATATCTGTCAGGAATCCCTGAATATCCATTGACATGTATATATTTTTTTTTTAGAAGACATCCCAAAGTATTGATTTAGGCCCATTTTGGCATATTTCATGCCACCATTTCACCACCAAATGCGATCAAATAAAAAAAATTGTTCACTTTTTCACAAGTTTTTTCACAAACTTTAGGTTTCTCACTGAAATTATTTACAAGCAGCTTGTGCAATTATGGCATAATTGGTTGTAAATTTTTCTCTGGGATCCCCTTTGTTCAGAAATAGCAGACATATATGGCTTTGGCGTTGCTTTTTGGTAATTAGAAGGCCGCTAAATGCCACTGCGCACCACACGTGTATTATGCCCAGCAGTGAAGGGGTTAATTAGGGAGCTTGTAGGGGTAGTTTTAGCTTTAGTGTAGTGTAGTAGACAACCCAAAGTATTGATCTAGGCCCATTTTGGTATATTTCATGCCACAATTTCACCGCCAAATGCGATCAAATAAAAAAAAACTTTACATTTTTCCAAATTTTAGGTTTCTCACTGAAATCATTTACAAACATTTTGTGCAATTATGGCACAAATGGTTGTAAATGTTTCTCTGGGATCCCCTTTGTTCAGAAATAGCAGACATATAAGGCTTTGGTGTTGCTTTTTGGTAATTAGAAGGCCACTAAATGCCGCTGCGCACCACACGTGTATTATGCTCAGCAGTGCAGGGGTTAATTAGGGAGCTTGTAGGGAGCTTGTAGGGTTGATTTTAGCTTTAGTGTAGTGTAGTAGACAACCCCAAGTATTGATCTTGGCCCTTTTTGGTATATTTAATGCCACCATTTCACCGCCAAATGCGATGAAAATAAAAAAAATAGTCAACTTTTTCACAAACTTTAGGTTTCTCACTGAAATTATTTACAAACAGCTTGTGCAATTATGACACAAATGGTTGCAAATGCTTCTCTGGGATCCCCTTTGTTCAGAAATAGCAGACATATATGGCTTTGGTGTTGCTTTTTGGTAATTAGAAGGCTGCTAAATGCCACTGCGCACAACACGTGAATTATGCCCAGCAGTGAAGGGGTTAATTAGGTAACTTGTATGGAGCTTGCAGGGTTAATTTTAGCTTTAGTGTAGAGATCAGCTTCCCACCTCACACATCAGACCCCCTGATCCCTCCCAAAGAGCTCTCTTCCCTCCCCCACCCCACAATTGTCCCCGCCATCTTAAGTACTGGCAGAAAGTCTGCCAGTACTAAAAAAAAAGGTGTCTTTTTATTTATTTTTAAAAAAATTTTTTAGCATATTTACATATGCTGTTGTTTAGGATTCCCCCCTTAGCCCCCAACCTCCCTGATCCCCCCCCCCCCAAAAAACAGCTCTCTGCCTTATTGGGGGCCATCTTGGGTACTGGCAGCTGTCTGCCAGTACCCAGTTTGCAAATAAAATGTTTATTTTTATTTTTTTCCCCCTTTTTTCTGTAGTGTAGCTTCCCCCCCCCCCCTCAAGACCAATCTCCCACCCGCTCCCAAACGCACACGTGTGAAGGAAACTGACTGCTATTATTTCACAGTCAAAAAAGTGTTTTTTTTTTTAAATGTACACTACTGTTACACCAGATATGAGTGGTTGCACTGGGCAAGTGGGCACAGTATACGCTGTGAGCCTGACACACACTCTGGCCAGGGCCGGACTGGGAATAAAAAGCAGCCCTGGAAAAATATGAAGACCAGCCCTATTTTCCATTGAGTCGGTAGAATTCACAGGCCCCATTTTTCTTAAAGAAGATTACTGGGATACTCCCAATTGCAGCCATTAATCTCCCCTTTAAATTGTAGCTTCCCAGCCCCAACTACTGCAGCCCACCGGGAAATTTCCTGGTATCCTGGTAGGCCAATCCGGCTTTGACGCTGGCAGGCAGGCAACTGCAATTAGATTACACAGGAAAAAAAAAAAAAGCAGACTGATGTTCTAGCCCTAAAAAGGGCTTTTCGGGGTGCTGTCCTTACAGCAGAGATCAGATGAGTCCTTCAGGACTGTAGTGGACACTGAATACACTAGCCTAGCTATCGATTTCCCTATTAAATCAGCAGCAGCTACACTGTCCCTCCTCTCACTAAGAATGCAGATTCCAAATGAATCTAAAATGGATGCTGTCCAGGAGGTGGGAGGATTTGGGAGGGAGGGTCTGCTGCTGATTGGCTGGAATGTGTCTGCTGACTGTGAGGTACAGGGTCAAAGTTTACTCAATGATGACGAATAGGGGGCGGACCTAACATCGCATATGTTCGCCGTTCATGGCGAACGCGAACATGCTATGTTCGCCGGGACCTATTCGCCGGCAAACTATTCGTGACATAACTACAGTCCAGTCTAGTCTGACTTCTCCAAATAACCAAAGCTGTGGGTGAAGTTTGAACATAAAAAGACAAATTAATTCATCTGTTCTAACAACATTTGGACTCTGCTAATATGTTCATCTATTGTAAGACTGCATTTAACAAGGTGTACTGCCCCTTTAAATCCTAGCCTATTTGCACATGTAACCTATAATAATGAGCTCACAAAAATGTCACACAGTACAAAAGCGGATGCCGGTTCTTGATGTTTTTGACCAATCTAAACGTCAGCCAGAGTTTTGCACTCACCAATTCAGCCAAACTAACTTTTCTGATAGACAGACAATTATACAGCCTTTAAAGGGACATGAAATCCAATATTTGTCTTTCATGATTCAGATAGAGCATGCATCTTAAACAAAAGAGACGTAAGCTGTGAACGTGTTTTTGCAAGAATGTTATACATTTGCAAGAGCGCTATGTCCTGCCATATAGTGCTTCAGGTGCCTACCTAGGTATCTCTTCAACAAAGAATACCATGGGAATGAAGAAAACGTGATAATAGAATTAAACTGAAGACATTGTTTAAATTGTATGCTCTGTCTGAATCGTAAAAAGGACATTTTGGGTTTCATATACCGTTAGGTTACAGTAAACAGTGCACAATCGCAGACTATTGATAAGAGGCCAGTATGTGTAGATCTCCGTCTGAACGCATATGGGGCCACATTACGAGTGAAGCGCTATTGTTTGCATGTGAGTGATATTGGGTTTTTGAGTTTGCATGCAAGTTAAATTGCGCTCGTATTACAAGTTTAAAGTAAATGCAAACGTGTGAGCACAATCACGATTTGTGCTAGAATGATTACCGCGTCCACAGAGCTCTGGTTAATTGTTTTGTAAAACAAAAAAGTGTCACAAAACACATTAAAATACATTACAAGGTACACTTACTCTCATAATAACACCGGCTAATAAACATTATTCAAAAAAATTGCACAAAAAAGTTATAAGGACTCAAAGATAGGAGGTCTCAGGTGTTAGAAAAAAATAAAAGGCAGGCAAAGGACTTTAACATAGAGATACATACATAAACATCTCTAACTATGTATATGTCTATATATGTGTACATGGTACATGTGTATTTATATGTGTATATATGTATTTACAGAGATATATTTACATAAATACATATGTACACATATATAGACATATATAAGTACATTGGAGCCCTTTGCAATTAAGTAGATGAAAACATGGTAAAACATATTTATGCTATATTCAATTTTAATAAAGGTTTTAACTATGTATTAAGTGTATATATAAGTATAGAGATTGAGTGCTGGGTCCTTAGTATTAATTTATAAGTATAGATATATATTGCACCAAAAAAAACATCAGATATATGTAGAAACATGTTTATGAATAAATAGAACATTTTCTTCTATGTGAAGAACATTGAAATGTGAAATATTGATATTTCCATGTCGGGTTAGCGCACTTGAAAATATGGGATCAGGTTTGCACGGGAGTTGGGTGTTTTTTTCCAACTTTTTTTGCTCCATTGACTACTATGTGGGAATACGTTATCGCACATGATATATTGCTATATGAGACAGGTTAGCGCACAAGCAAAAATAGTTTTTTTAAAACTCATAATATGAGCGCAGCCTGACACGCAAAAAGCGTACTAGCATAGTCAATGCTCGAGCGGGAGCATTAAATTGTGCTCCACCTGTAATCTGGCCCATAGTGCATTAAAACAACAACCACTGTATCCCACCTGCAGTTAAAATGGGAGATACTTACATTATGGCCTGATACTGGCCCTGGAAGAAGGTTCTTCCTGCTTTTGCATTAGCAGGTGTGGAGATCACAAACCCAACCCTGCTTCCTGCAGGGACAGGAGGCTTTACTAATGGAAAATGTAACTTAGTCAATGGTTCTATAATAAGCAACGAATATCACTCCAAAGGATCTGTAAGTTACTTTTTATTGTGTGATGGGCCAACAGCAGAAGCACTAAAACAAGCAAAACCAAGAGTATTTTTAAACCCTTTTGTTGTTGCCAGAAAGGGCTTAGAACATACAAAACAATGGAAGCCAAGTCTGTAGAATGGAGTATCCGTTCACTGAAAAAAACAGAAGTAAAATGGGTAAACATTTCTATTCAGGATTTGTTTACAATAAATTATGAAAGTAAAATTGCAAAGAGTTTTTCTTATACATAATGTAAGTGATGTAAAACAGCAGTGCATGGTACGTCAGCCGTGTTTTCTTGGACAGCTATGAGTTACACATGCTGCAGGGTGTGCAGGGAATGACATGGGTAGTGCAGCCTTTATCTTGTTTCTATTTCTACTAGGTATGGGCAGAAATTTGTATCCGGCATTCATTGACAAAATGTAAAATTAACTAATTTTAGCTTAAAAGAACATTAAACTGATGTTTTCATGATTTAGATAGATAGAGAATAGACTTTTAAACAACTTCCAATTGACTTCTAGGGGCCAATGTAACATGCTGCGAATGCAGCGAGACATCAGTTAAGAAGCAGCGGTCGTAAGACCGCTGCTCCTTAACTTGGCGGACAGCAACCATCCCAATGAGATACGATCTTGATGACTGACACCCCCTGCTAGTGGCCGATTGGCCACGAATGTGCAGAGGGCGGCATTGCACAAGCATTTCACCAGAAATGCTTGTGCAATGTTAAATGCTGTTAACGTTCAACATTTGTTAAATTGGCCCCCTAGTATCTAATTTGCTTCATTATTTTGGTATATTTTGTTGAAGAGCAGTAATGCACTATTGGGAGCTTGCCAAACACATAGGGTGAGACAATAACATGAGTCATATGTGCAGCCACCAATCAGCAGTTTTTAAACATTTCTGGGTATCCTTTCCAACAAAGGAACAAAGCAAGTTAGATATGAGAACTAAATGGGAAAATTGTTTAAAATCACCTGCTCTATCTGAATCATAAAATAAAAAAAAATGGGTTTGATGTCCCTTTAATGGTGCACCCATTTAATAAGTTCTGGGAAGAACACAATATGCAGTCTCAAAGGTACTTTATCAGAAATTGTTATTTTTGTTATGCAAATACTAGAAATTGGGAGAGTCCAAAAATGACTCTTCATTACAGATAATATACTACAGATAATGAAGAACATTATGAAGGGAAATCAGATGCTATGATTGTTTACTCACTGTGATACAATCACAAATGTATTGCTGTCTAAATGAATTAGGATTGTGTTAAAGGGACAGTCTACCATAGAATTGTTATTGTTTTAAAAGATAGATAATCCCTTTATTACTCATTCCCCAGTTTTGCATAACCAACACAGTTCTATTAATGTACTTTTTACCTTTGTGATTACCTTGTATCTAGGAACCTTCTTCCAGCCCCCTGATCACATGACTGTGACTGTTTATTATCTATTGTCTTAAATTTAGTATTGTTTTGTGCTAGATCTTAAATAACCCCCTGTGCCACACAGTGTTATCTATATGGCCCACGTGTACTTTCTGTCTTTGTGTTGAAAAGAGATTTAAAAAGCATGTGATAAGAGGCAGCCCTCAAAGGTTTAGAAATTAGCATATGAGCCTACCTATGTTTAGTTTAAACTAAGAATACCAAGAGAAGAAAGCAAATTTGTTGATCAAAGTAAATTGGAAAGTTGATTAAAATTAAAAGTCCAATCTGAATAATGAAAGTTTAATTTATACTTGACTGTCCTTTTAAGTGCAATTTGTGTTTCCCCTAAATGTGAACCATTGTGTGTTTCATATGTATCAATAAACAATGTGAAAACACTGCAGCAAAAGTTTTCTTTTGTTCTATGGTGTGTAAAACAGAAGTGTGTAACACACGTAAAAATGTCCTCTTTTAGCTTAACCCTACTGTCAACTGGAGGGGCTTGCAGTATCTTTAAAGCCAACATATAATTCTCATAAAATGTTTAATTGTCCCCTCCCCCCCCCCCCCCCCCATAATTCCAGGTCTTGGTTCTGTAACATTGTTCACGATTGGTTGATAAAAGCAGGACTAATGTATACCTGTTCCTAATTGGCTTCAGCAAAGGAGATAACTGCATCCTTGGACTGCAAAAAAAAAAATGCATAAAATGTAATTGTTTTTAATGTATTTATTTTGTTTGCAGGGTGGATTTAATTTAAATCATGATTTATATTGCTAGTCAGTAAGACTGATTTAAATCAATTTAAATTGTGGTTTTCATTTTTCAGTTATATCAGACTATTACTGATTTGGTTATATATCCTTAGATGTGTATAGACAGATAATTGAAATTAATGAAAATATTAGGAGGTGAACTATCTCCATTTTAATAGGTTAATACATTAATCATATTTGATCAACTTTTCAGCAATAGTTTATTGGAAGGAGAAACATAATGATTACGTTAAATAACAATTTTAGTAGTTTTATTTAAAGGGCCAGTCTATACCAGAATGGTTATTGTTTAAAAAGTAGATAATCCCTTTATTACCCATTCCCCAGTTTTGCATAACCAACACTGTTATATTATTATACTTTTCACCTTTCTGATTACCTTGTATCTAAGCCTCTGCAATCAGTGCTAACTCTTAAATAACTCCATGGAAGTGAGCACTATGTTATCTATGCTGTACACATGAACTAGCACTGCCTGTCAAAATGCACTGAGATAAGAGACAGCTTTTAACAGTGATTCAGACAGAGCATGCAATTTTAAGCAACTCTCTAATATACTCCTATTATCAAATTTTATTCATTCTCTTAGTATCACTATTTGAAAAGCAAGAATTTAAGTTAGATGCCGGTCCATTTTTGGTGAACAACCTTGGTTGTTCTTGCCGATTGGTAAATAAATTCACTCACCAATAAACAAGTGTTGTCCAGTTTACTGAACCAAAAATTGTCTGACTCCTTAGCTTAGATGCCTTAGATAGCAAGAGAATGAATACAAATTGATAATAGGAGTAAATTAGAAAGTTGCTTAAAATTGCATGCTCTATCTGAATCACAAAAGAAAAATGTGGGTTCAGTG
This sequence comes from Bombina bombina, assembly GCF_027579735.1. Lineage (NCBI taxonomy): Eukaryota > Metazoa > Chordata > Amphibia > Anura > Bombinatoridae > Bombina > Bombina bombina. The sequence continues at coordinate 539,756,601 of NC_069500.1, forward strand.
TCCCTTTAAGGTCTACTTCTCAACTTTATTTTATTTAATAACATGTTTGCTGTGAAGAAGAGGCATGTATTCACAATTTATTTATTAAGTAGTCAGCTATTTCAAAAACAATTCACCTCACAGGCATCATTTCAGGTTTGTTTTGGTTTTTAGTTATACATACTGCAACCTAACACAAACATATACATTTTGCTGTCCCTTTAATACATACAATTTATGTGGCTGTGCTCACGTGCATGGAGATTTCAGATATTGCAAGGTTAAAACACTATTGATCTCTGTATAAATATAGTGACTGTGACCTAATCGTGCATTACTGTGTGTTAATTACCTTACTGTATCTCCTAATGAGGGCTACTCAACAAAGAAATCATTGCATGTTTCTTGGCAACTGTATAACAGCCCCAAGTTTTTTCTTATTAATTATATGATGTCAATATTTCTAATGGGAGTTAAAAATGAGATCTACCTGAAACCTCAGGCCAGGTAACATCTATGCAAATATTCTTCTTTTATATGCAAATCAAGTGCACACAATTTGCATTGGGGAAACCAAACTCTGATCCACAATATGTGTGGTTTAGCACTTTAGCAGCCAAGAAACATCAATAAAGGATAGGATTGTTTTAATGGTCCTTGGAATAATGCAGCTGTTTATTACAGTTAAAAAAAATCTGTTAATACACTACTGTGTATTTAATTGCATTGCATTATAAATTGTGTGCGTGTCTGTAGACCTGACACAATTGACTTTGATCACACACACACACACATATATATATATATATATATATATAATATACTTTTTTTGCACACTATAAATGTGGTGCACTATTCAGAGAATGTGGCATTGATTTACTTCACAAAACTCTGTTTCTCTTTGCCTTGGAGACAGAACAAACTGACCTCTCTCCTAGAACACTAGTACCGTGTAAAGAACTTCAAAGTATCATTGGACAAGTTAGAATACCTAAGATTGTTCCAAGTTACTATTCCATAACACTTTTTTTTCTCTTTTGGCAGTTATAACTGTGTGACCAAGGCTCACTGTTCCTGTGCTGGGACACAATGCTTTTACAGAGCACAAACTCTTCATAGGGAAAGTTCCAGGAAGCACTACAATTAATCAGAGTTGTAAATAAAGACCACGTCATCTTATCCCTGCAGATTACATGCCCTACATTAACTCTATGTTAATTGTATGTATTTTTATTGGTCTAAATTGTGTATATTTGTAGCTTGATTAGTCTTCCTTGTAAGATTTTATATATATATATATATATATATATATATAGCACTTTTATGGATTTCTGAAAGAAACATTTTATTTAAAACTTGTTTTTCTTTCAAATGAAACTGCACAGTTTTTGTTCAAATGAAAATTTGCCTTCAGTGCTGGTGGTGGGGGGGAGGGGTTGTGGCTTCTGGTTGTGGGGAATCCCTTGTTAAGACACAGGGCCAGCTGCACAACTTATTATGATTTTTTTCTTTGGTAAAACAGAAACTTATCTTTCTAAAGGCCAACTTGCAGATTAATACACTCATTAAGCATGCAGGCCCTCCGTCTTGCAAGCTGTTGCGATAAGCAGCTGTTGCAAAAGGGGCGAAAGGTCAAATTATCGGGTTGAATAGAAAGCATTAGCTGCCTCAGCCAAAGGCTTATCTGAGGCAGCCAATCCCCCAACTCTTTCTTTGTAATGAATAGTGTTCTGCTAACAAAGGAAGGCAGCTATAGTCAGTTAAGTTTACTAAATATATTTGCAATATAAAATGTCACCCCCTTATTAAACATTATACTCTGTAAATGAGTTTACTGTAAGCACTGTATCATTGCAGACTACTGTATATTCTGTGTGTGCGCAGCACTTAACCCACATATAAATAAAGGAAAGAAAAGGGAAATAGGTTTAAAATTTGTTTATTGAAAATGCATTAAAAATATATCCAGTTAAGTGAAAAGTAAAAATGTATCACAATCACTTGTAGAATATAGTTCATAATATACTTAGTATCTTAAGTCTTTGTATGATGTAGGATAGTTGGTAATTCTATAGCACTGCTCTAACAAGCAGAGGTTGCAATTTAAGAGCATAAATTCAGTCTCATTTTACAGTCCAGAGCTTCAATTTCACTGTCCAAATTCTTCATCTGCCATTATATATGGCTTTATTTCTCTTTTCCTTTACATGTAAGCAATCCAGGAAGATCCAAACGATTTCATCACATGTTCACTCAGCACTTTACTTCTACGCAGCCAAATGTGCTGCATTGCCTTTGAAAGATTTCACTTTGCATCAGTTCCTTCAGTCCAGTAAACATGCAAATACTCCATCTCCAATGTAGTATAGTCCCTTCCCCAGTGCACATATGATGGGAGCCTTTGCACTGGTATGAAACCATCATTTCTGCAGATCAGTCCTGTTTAAGTTTCCACCTTTACTCTTTTGCTCCACAAGAGCCAACATCTTGCCAGTCTTGGCGACATAATCCGACCTCGACCAGCTTAATCCACAGATTTAGGAATGCAGCTGGCTCGTCCAGGTGCACAACACCATGATAATGCAGAAAGATTTCACAATCTTATGCACAAGACAGATCTTCACTCTGGAAGGGTAATAACAGGCACCCAGTCGTTAACATTACGGCTTTCCTCACAAAACAGTCCAAGCTTTTCCAATGCTGGGTCTTTCCATGCATCCTGATTGGGATTCTAAGAAGAGAAGAGGAACAGAGAGTTCATGAGTACAATGTGCTTACAAGAAATTGCTTCAGTCAGTGCCAAGGGCATGGAGCCAAGTCAGCAGAGATAATAAGCAGGAACATGAAACTTACCGTAATAAGGATGCAATGCAGGTCTTTGGTTTCTCCAGACTCCTCGGTACTGCCCAGAATTTGTGCAAGTTTCTCTGTGTCATTCAGTCTAACTATGTTGATGTCATTTTCACAGCAGAAGGCTTGAATCAGAGTGAAGTGGATCTGCAGGGCTATGTCCCCCTCATCATACTCATCAGCAGCCAGTATACAGAATGTCACATTATCTGGATCACTGTAGAAAAGAAACACAAGACATTAGCACTGCTGTCAGGAGCCCACAATCAGGTCTGTGTGTGGGATGCACGTATGAGCAATGTGCGTGTGTGGGACGTGCACAAGGGAGTAAAGATACTTACACATTCATTACTTTGGCAGACTCATAGACTCCAACGGTCAAGCACTCCTGTCTCTGGGCTGACACCAGCAGCTCATGCAGGGCTTTGCCAGCACAATGCATCCTTTACAAGACAAAGGAAAAAAAAGAGCATTTAGAACCAGAACTACAAATCAGTACATTAATAGCATGCAATAAAAATAGCTCTCTACGTATAATATTCCTTATATGGTGCTAAAAGGCGTTAGCAATACTATCAATTATCTCTGGGTATGCGGGGTGTATAACCGATACTTGCATACAAAATAATCGTTTAGATTTCTAATGCAATAAAATAATTATATCAACAAAAAGCATTATCTGTTCAGTTCTTAAAAAATGCTGCGCAGCAGCCGAGATGTTGCCTAAATCCTTACACAATAACTAAACCATCCCGGCTGTATCCCGCACGTCCCTAGTGAAATAACCCAGGATGATAAGTACCTGTCAGTGCTTTCAACAACGGTTTCCTGTCCGTGAACCTCTTCAAGAGTCATGATTTCTTTAAAGTAAATCCAAGAAAAGCAAGCAAAGATTTGCAGATAAAAAATCCAAAGAGATTCCAAATATAGCAGAGAGCAAATTCCCAGTTAGATTAGAAAGATCCGATGCTAGTAAGCAGTGTGAAGAGTCTCTGGCGAGCCGCCGGTATTTATACAGTGAGAAGTATGGGCGGGGACTCTCTCACTCCCTCTCCCTGATTGGACAAGCGGGGGATAGGCTTTTTAATGCTAATAGAGTAACAGAACGCTCTGGCTCGTGCCAGAAGGCCACGTGGGGGAGGGGGCTGCAAGAGGGGGAGCAGAGTTTGGTCCTGGGGTGGGCGCACTGGGGGGATTTTTTACAATGACTCAAATCTGCTATGCTTTTGTGATGCTGTTACCAGGCAGACTGGAGCCTAAGGATTTGATCTTTACAAGAATTGAAAAAAAAGAACATCAAAGATCAGAAGAAAAAAAAACTTACATCTCATTGCCCTATTTGTTACAGTGCTTAAAACCACCAATTGCAAACATTTTTAGTGTGTTGTATTGGGACTTTTTGTACACTTCATATTAATCTTTGTAGTGGGGATGCAAAATGCATCATCACAGACTATGATCTTTAACTATTGCACGACTGCAACTGTTATGGGACTCATTATAAGTCCCAAAAAGTAATTATTATATTAAATGTGTTTCAATTATCATGCAGAAATGTTAGACTGGTTTCTTTTTTTTTTAATGAGGGCACAAGCCTGCATATATAATGAGGTTGCTGTATGGAGCAGATTGTTAATGGCACACGCTGCTAGTTTGCATTTGTATAGAAGTCACACAATAGGAGAAATCTGGCGTGTGGCAGTTTGGAGATTAGACAATTGGTCCTTTTTTTTATATAAGGGACACTGTCCACCTGCCGCTGGGGATGGGGCTCTGCAAAGACAAATGCATTTTACAATCTGCTGCAGATGAAAATCCCCCTTCTAGCAAGTTTACTGATTACATTGGGGGTTTTCCTACCCACTTTAACCCTTTTGCTGCCAGTGAGGTCTGCAACGTTCTGACAGTCACGGGTTACATTTGTTACACTGACACAGGAATTATTTGCACTTGCATAAAACATGCATGAAGTATATAGTAATCCCACCACGTTATCTTTTTAATGATTCCAGCCTTTACAGACAGCTATCCCCATGGGTGAATCATGTTATGCTCTGGCCTGCAGATAGTCTGAAAATCAGCAATTGCAAAAATATTATTGCGAAGTTCTAGACACAGACTACACTAGACTAGACAGAGAGGAATGTAAGAGGACCATTCGTTTACTAGGTTGTACTAGAAGTAAAGCAGCCAAACCTAACTCTCGCACGCACGCTGTGCACAATACAGTAAATACATTTTCAGATTGCAAAGAGGAGTTTGCGCAAGGTGTTTTGTATGAGCAGGTGACAACAGAGTAAACATAAATACGGTGTAAAGCTGTTACATGGGATCAAACAATTTTGCAACTGAAATTGGTTAACATTTTCGATGAGGAGAGCTGCTGTTGATATACAGGACCGTGGACGTTACCAAAAGCTATAAGAATACGTCCCCAAATGCATGTTTATCACTTTGCACTGTGTCCCTGCATGCGTGACATATTGCTTACCCAGTAACGCCACCTACTGTACATTATAAAAAACACGTTTGACCACATGTAACCTCTAACTATACACATAATAAACACAGCAACTTGTCCTGAAATCCCTTGTCCAATCAAGAAAACATGTAACATCCTTGAATAACCTACATATACATCAATATGGTCAGCGAAATCTGGATTTAAGTGTGAACTGTCCTCAACCAGCAAACTTTCCTGACATTTTGTATTAATACTAACCTTCCAGTATTATTCTCTCAATAGTGCAATGCATGTAATTAAAAACTATGCATTCAAATTGATAATTGAGATCTAAAGTGACTAATGTCCAGGAATTCTATTATTCATCTGCCAAGTCTTTTATAGATCCAGGTAATGGCATCTCATCACTCTGGCATCAGTATATAATGGGAATCCTTACAATAGATTATTGGGTTGTGGACTATTCTGGCTATATCCAAGATATATATATATAATATATATATATATATATATATATATATATATATATATATATATATATATATATATATATATATACACTATATATAAATATATATATAATGGATTATATATATATATATATATATATATATATATACATACATATATAATCCACTGAAATAAGTGCACTCCCATGAACAGTAAAATAAAAAGAGTTTTATTCCATATAAACAAGTGACGTTTCGGGATGTTCACCCCTTCACCTGATGAAGTGGTGAACACCCCAAAACATTACTATTTTATATGGAATAAAACACTTTATTTCACCTGTATCAAGTCCAGTGAGTGCTTGTGTTATAACTTGGATATTTGAACTTTCTATAGCACCCTGGCAAAATTGAAATTTACTGTTCGTGGGAGTGCACTTATTTCTGTGGATTTATATATATATCAAAATAACAAGAGTATTGCATTGAGCAATGATACTTTTTTATTGGACTAACTATACATTTATAAGTTGACAAGCTTTCGGAAGAGTTCCTTCCTTTATCAAGTCTGAAGCAATACTGACCAATTCAGACTTGATAAACCATTCAGACTTGATAAAGGAAGGAACTCTTCCGAAAGCTTTTCAACTTATAAATGTATAGTTAGTCCAATAAAAAAAGTATCATTGCTCAATGCAATACTCTTGTTATTTTGATATCTAAATCTCTGGACTAACATGGCTACTCCAATCAAGGTTTGCAAGAAGGCACTCACTGGTCTTTAGTAAAAAACAACTTTTAATTCATAGATTTAAAAAGCAATTACATCCATAACGTTTCGATGTCGTTATGACATCTTTGTCAAATGTTCTGCTAACATCACCAATATAGGACAAACATGTTTCCAAAGTAGAAAATCGCTGTATATATATAACAATGTCGAATACCAAGCACTCCGCCTTATATAGTACACAAATGACCTGGATGCAATCCAAAATTGCACTCAAAGGGTTTAAAATGTAATTCAAGCTTTATTGAAGAAATATTTAAAGAGTCAACGTTTCGGCCTTAAATCAGGCCTTTATCAAGACATCATGTCATAATAGCATAGCTGGATACGGGCACAAAAGGAAGTTCTTTCCTTTTGATGCCGAGAGGGTGGCTGGTTGCCGCTGCTGTGTCCCAATCCAGCTAAAACGTCGACTCTTTAAATATTTCTTCCATAAAGCTTGAATTGCATTTTAAGATCTGTGAGTTCCCATTCCTATGAGACTACTATATACCATATATATATATATATATATATATATACATATATATGTCTCCTGTCTTTGGCTCACCAGATGTGTTCAACTAGGACCCAGTACTTGATTTCTACTCTGGATCTGACTTTACTTATGTGTTTAACCACTTGTAAGCAATATGCAGCAAATATGCAGTTATAAAAAAATCTAACAAATTATATAATTTCTTTTTGCCCTTTTATGTCCTTTAAATATAGACAAATGCCTATTTATTATTAGACTTCTATATTCTTAGCACACACACATAAAAATACATACACCAGTGAAATCCAGAGGGCATTTTATAAGCACACCCACTGACTGAAGTGGCTGAAATTGCATAATTGAGTGAAAACACAGAAATGATTTTGGCATTTATTAGTCACAAATAACACATTATTGCCTTCTTGCAATGCATTTAAATGAGCAGATGGTTTCAGGTTATCCTGAACTATCAACCATCCATTTGAAAATCTCTTCCCTTTTGACATCAGTTGAGATCACCCTAGGGAATATCTGCTGTGAGGAGACATATCAAAGCAGAACTGGAGTTCCTCCAATTATATGTAACCATCTGGTCTGTAGAAATAATCCACACGAAGCAAATTCTTTGAATGCTGGATAATCATATCAAATCAACCTTAAATTAATAGAAATTTTGTTTTTTGTTTCTACCACATTTTGTTTTTGATTGCCTTAATGGTACAGTTTTGTTGTTTTTTTTGTTTTGTTTTTCAGGTCCACTAAAACAATATGTGCATTCTACAAAAACAAAAACAAACAAACACAGAACAGAAGTTGAGATCAGAATTAAACCAAAGCCTAATTATATATTATTGGAATAATACACTTCATATTATTATTCCTCTTGTAATGAGCAGATATATGACTGTAAAGGTGCGCCACCTAGTGTCAGGAGGGGGAGAACAAATATGTTTGTAATGCAGAAATCATACTTATTTACATCTATAAAACACATTTTATTTCCTGCAACAACAAATTAATAAATAATCATAAGCAATAGAAAGATTCTCTCTAAAATGATGTCCCCATTTTTTCTCTAGCATGTAATCTCAGAAGCCTACCTGTGCTCTGTAGCCCCTTACATTTGGGTAATTGTATTTTTAGAAATTTTGTGCAATCATTATACCCATTATTATATTGCTACACACTTTTTGGTGCTTTATTAATACATAATAATAACAAATAAAGAAAGAAATGAAATAAAGAAATAATAGAGTCTTAAAAGTTAAACGTAAAATATATTAAGAACAGCCTATAATTAGTGTCAGTGTGCTCAATTTGATCAAGTTGTATAGTATATGGCACCAGGGGTGCTGCTATGGAGGGCTGAAGCCTCAGTATTCTCCAGAAGATGCTAAAGAATTCAAAGGATATGATTGGTTCACAGTTTATGACAGAATTGTTTGTATTTATTTCCTCAAACAACAACTCACCACTGGTTATATGAAAGGCTAAAGGCTGTACGCCTGCTGTGTGTGGAATTGAATGGTGCATTCCTGTTTGTAGAATTACATGCTAAGTACCTGATATTACTTTATGGATTTATATAAGGCTAAAAGAAGGGGAATGATCAAGAGCAGAACAAGAGTGCAATTTGCCCCATGTGTTTTAGTTTGGATTCTATCCCTATATATTTTTGGAACTTTACATCTGTGTCAAGCACTGTTGTGTAGGAATATTATACCAAGAGAATACTGCTTTGTGTATGACACTATGACAATATGGACCAATACACGTGAGGAGAATAGAATTAAAGTGAAAGTCAACCATAGCGTTTTTTAATAGATACTTCATGCAGAAAGTGCCTTTATTTGTTTCAAATGTTCGCCGTTCTTAGCTGCTACAGCAGCCCACAGCAAAAAAATATTTTGCTAAGAGGTGACGTTTTCACCTCTAATAGCATATAGCTGTGCGGTAAATTCGGCTTCCATGGGTGCCAAACCGGATTTACCACATGGCTATTGGCTAAGAGGTGAAAACGTCAACTCTTAGAAAAAGGAAATGTTTTGGCCGTGGGCTGCTGTAGCAGCTAAGAACGGCGAACGGTTGAAACGAATAAAGACACTTTCTGCATGAAGCATCTTATACTTCATGAATGAAAGTGCCCTTTATTTGTTTCAACAGTCAACCCTAGCGTTTCAAAAACGCTAGGATTTATTTTCACTTTAAAGGGACAGTAAAGTCAAAATTAAACATCCATGATTCAGATAGAGCATGCAGGTTTAAACAATGTTTCAATTTACTTTGATTAGCAGATTTACTTTGTTGAAGACTAAACCTATGTAGAGTGGTAGGAGGTTAGGAGCGTGCACGTGTCTATAGCTGTCTATGGCAGCAGTGTTTGCAGCCTTGTTTATAGCAATGTTATACATAGTTGCAAACACTAAAGCTATACATACAGAGAGAGAGATTGTACAGAGATTTTAATCTGTTCATATAAAATTTATACATGAAATATTTATTTGCATTTCTCACAAAAAATAAATTTAATAGACTCATTGTTATGCAATTGATCTAAGTATTGGCCTTTATGTCACCCAGGCTGGACTAGATGATATCTTCTTCTATTTCTTGCACTTGCAAACCAAATAATAAACATGAAAACATGAAAAAACTATCCAAATGTTGCAATGCTATGAAATGTTCCTATTTAAAAAAAAAACACTTTATTATCTTTATTTGTGCTAAAAGTACTATAAAATAATTAGAAAAATTCCATAATCTGAACTTTTGAAGATTTTGTCTGCACCTCACATCTGCCTCTATAGTTCAGACCACTCCATACCTAAATGCAAACAGACTTTGGTAGTGAGCAGCTGTTGTCTTTTTTCCAGAAGCTGAACACACATGCACATTTTAATCAAACTCTAAGCATGATCCTTAATTTAAAAAAAAGTCTCAAATTACACAGAAATGTGTCATATTTGGTTAATAGTTTTCACTCCACATCAGATGACATTAAGAATTTAAATGGACAGTAAAGCCAAATGGAAACTTTTATAGTTTAAATAAAACAAGCAATTCTATAGGGACTATATACACTAAATACATCCATGTACCTCCCTCTAATCATAAGCTGCTAGGTTACACTGCAGGTATCTGAAGGAGAGTTACTGCACATGTGCAAACACATCAGCACTAGAATATAGTAAAAGACAGATTTTATCATGGCGGCACCCATTACTAGAGGGAGGTGGGGGATAACCTCAATATTATGCTAAGAAAATGTATTTCGTGTTTAATGTCCCTTTAAACAATGTTCCAATTTACTTCTATTATTGATTTTGCTTTGTTCTATTGGTATCCTTTGTTGAGGAGTAAACTTATTTAGGCTGATAGGAGCTTAGGAATGTACAAACATCTTTAGCATTCTATGGAAACTATCGGCTAGATTATGAGTTTGGCGTTAGGCTTAAAAAGCAGCGTTGGCCAGTCCCAACGCTGCTTTTTAACACCCGCTGGTATTACGAGTTTTGAAGGTACAGGTGTACCGCTCACTTTTTTGGCCAGACTTGGAAATACCGCAAATCCATTTACGTCAATTGCTTATAGTATATTTTCAATGGGACTTGCATAGCGCTGGTATTATGAGTTGGTTGTGTGGGTGGTGGGTTTTAATGTTGGGGGGGATTTGTAATTTTTTACAGGTAAAAGAGCTGATTACTTTGGGGCAATGCCCCGCAAAAGGCCCTTTTAAGGGCTATTTGTAATTTAGTGTAGGGTAGGGCTTTTTTATTTTGTTAGGGGGATTAGATTAGGTGTAATTTGTTTAAAAATCTTGTAATTTGTTTATAATTTTCTGTAATTTAGTGGGGGGGTTGTACTTTAGATACTTTTATTTAATTGTATTTAGTTTAGGGAATTAATTTAATTATAGTGTAGTGTTAAGTGTAATTGTAACTTAGGTTAGGTTTTATTTTACAGGTACTTTTGTATTTATTTTAGCTAGGTAGTTTATTAAATAGTTAATATTCTACCTAGTTAAAATAAATACAAACTTGCCTGTAAAATAAAAATAAACCCTAAACTAGATACAATGTAACTATTAATTATATTGTAGCTAGCTTAGGGTTTATTTTATAGGTATGTATTTAGTTTTAAATAGGAATAATTTAGTTAATTATAGTAATTTTATTTATATTTATTTAAATTATATTTAAGTTAGGCGGTGTTAGGGTTAGACTTAGGTTTAGGGGTTAATAAATTTAGAATAGTGGCGGTGACGTTGGGGGCGGCAGACTAGGGGTTAATAAATGTAGGTTGGTGGCATCGATGTTAGGGCCGACAGATTAGGGGTTAATAATATTTAACTAATGTTTGCGAGGCGGGAGTGCAGCGGTTTAGGGGTTAATATGTTTATTATAGTGGCGGCAATGTTGGGGCAGCAGATTAGGGGTTAATAAATGTAGGTAGGTGGCAGCGACATAGGGGGGGGCAGATTAGGGGTTAATAAATATAATGTAGGTGTAGGCAATGTTGGGGGCTGCAGATTAGGTGTTCATAAGTATAATGTAAGTGGCGGCAGTGTCCGGAGCGGCAGATTAGGGGTTAATAATTATAATGTAGGTGTCGGCGATGTCGGGGGTGGCAGATTAGGGGTAAATAAGTGTAAGATTAGGGGTGTTTAGACTCGAGGTTCATGTTAGGGAGGTGTAGACATAAATTTGATTTCCCCATAGGAATCAATGGGGCTGCGTTAGGGAGCTTTACGCTGCTTTTTGGCAGGTGTTAGACTTTTTTTCAGCTGGCTCTCCCCGTTGATTCCTATGGGAAAATCGTGCACAAGCACGTTACACCAGCTCACCGCTAACGTAAGCAGCGCTGGTATTGGAGTGCGGTAAGGAGCAGAATTTTGCTCAACGCTCACTTCTTGTCTGGGTTGTAAAAACCCGTAATACCAGCGCTGTCTGTAAGTGAGCGGTGAGCATAAACTGCTCGTTAGCACCGCACAGCTCAAAACGAAAAACTCGTAATCTAGCCGTATGTTTGCAACTATGTATAACATGGCTATATACATTGTGAGGCACATGCACGCTCCTGAGCTCTCCTAGGATTACTTTTTAGCAAAGGATACCAAGAGAACTAATCAAAATTGATAATAAAAGTAAATTGGAAAGTTGATTATTATTTCATTCTCTATCACTTCCATTTAAGGTTAATTTTTTTTACTTTTTTGTCCCTTTAAGTCATTAGCTGCCAGATATTGCTGTAAATAATTGCAATACAGCATATTGCATATTTTTCTGACAAACAAGTGTTTATTAACATTTATTTCTATAATTTAAGATGTAATTATAACAGTAACATTTCACATATTTTAAATGACTGACATTTGTTTTGAGATAATACTTATGTAACACGTACAGTAACAAATATATTTTGAATATTCAAACTAAAAGCTCTGAGTTTGCAGAACTTGAAAAGGCTTCATCTGCAGACTCTGTAATTCCTCTAAGAACATTTCTAAATCAATTCATTTTGAGTTAACAGATGCTAGAACCAAATCCCTAAACCAATGATTATTTCACACATTACCAAACCAACATGTTACACAAACCCTGTTAAACACTCTGCTATTGTATTGTAAAGAGTGACCTCTAGTGGTTGAAACAAGTTTCTAAAAATTAGCATTGTGAGTGTAATACTGTAAAATATCCAACTGATGCTTCAATGATTAAAGGGACGTTTATAGTCCAAATTAAATTTCATGATTCAGACAGAGCATGCAATTAAAAAAACTGTTGTGTTTTTTGGTATCTTTGTTGAAGAGTAAACCTAAGTAGCCTCATAGGACCTCAGTAGTGTGTATGTGTCTTCAGCACTCTATGGTATCAGTATTTGCAGCACTGTATAACATTTCTACAAACATTGCGGCATATGCTGCTGACATAGACTGCTAAATAAGTGCATGCTTATTAGTTTCTCTGAGCAGCTGCATATCTGGGTTTATTCTAAAGCAAAAGTAACCAAGCGATCAAAGCAAATTTGTTCATAGAAGTAAACTGGAAGTTTTACATGCTCTATCTAATCCATGGAAGTTTCATTTTGACTTTACTGTCCCTTTAAACAGCCCAACCATCAAGTTCAGAAAGATTAACACAACAGGAGAACCACCTTATTCAAATGTACAATCTGCCCATGGAATAAAGAGGGATTACTATCACTTTATTAAATAACAGGCATCAAACCAGTTTAAGGCTATATTACAAGTGGAGCTGTATTGTGCATTTTTGCAATAGCAAAAACTCCATTAGTGTTTTCATTTTTGCACTAGTCAGATTGTGCTGATATTACAAGTTGAAAGTAACCCAAATCGCGCTTAAAGTTGAAATTTGAAAATCGTGATCGTGTTTTTGCATTCCCACATAGAAGTTAAGGGAGAAAAAAAGTTGAAAAAAACCTAACACCCACTCTCTCGCACAAACACCATGACATATTCTCATTAGCACTAACCCAACATATTCCAATGTTCTCTACGTAACAGAAGATGTTCTATTTATTCATAATTAAATATTTCTACATATATCTGATGTTTTTAAAAATATATATACAGGTGGCCCTCGTTTTACAACGGTTCAATTTACACCGTTTCAGAATAACAATCTTTTTTTCCAGTCATGTGACTGCTATTGAAAAGCATTGAGAAGCAGTGCATTTATTAAAATAGCCAGTAGATGGAGCTGTCCGCTTGTGTTGCAGCAAAGCCAAGTAAGCTGAAATTAATCAGTTTAACCAGTCCTGTAACTATTAATTATATTGTAGCTAGCTTAGGGTTTATTTTATAGGTATGTATTTAGTTTTAAATAGGAATAATTTAGTTAATTATAGTAATTTTATTTATATTTATTTAAATTATATTTAAGTTAGGCGGTGTTAGGGTTAGACTTAGGTTTAGGGGTTAATAAATTTAGAATAGTGGCGGTGACGTTGGGGGCGGCAGACTAGGGGTTAATAAATGTAGGTTGGTGGCATCGATGTTAGGGCCGACAGATTAGGGGTTAATAATATTTAACTAATGTTTGCGAGGCGGGAGTGCAGCGGTTTAGGGGTTAATATGTTTATTATAGTGGCGGCAATGTTGGGGCAGCAGATTAGGGGTTAATAAATGTAGGTAGGTGGCAGCGACATAGGGGGGGGCAGATTAGGGGTTAATAAATATAATGTAGGTGTAGGCAATGTTGGGGGCTGCAGATTAGGTGTTCATAAGTATAATGTAAGTGGCGGCAGTGTCCGGAGCGGCAGATTAGGGGTTAATAATTATAATGTAGGTGTCGGCGATGTCGGGGGTGGCAGATTAGGGGTAAATAAGTGTAAGATTAGGGGTGTTTAGACTCGAGGTTCATGTTAGGGAGGTGTAGACATAAATTTGATTTCCCCATAGGAATCAATGGGGCTGCGTTAGGGAGCTTTACGCTGCTTTTTGGCAGGTGTTAGACTTTTTTTCAGCTGGCTCTCCCCGTTGATTCCTATGGGAAAATCGTGCACAAGCACGTTACACCAGCTCACCGCTAACGTAAGCAGCGCTGGTATTGGAGTGCGGTAAGGAGCAGAATTTTGCTCAACGCTCACTTCTTGTCTGGGTTGTAAAAACCCGTAATACCAGCGCTGTCTGTAAGTGAGCGGTGAGCATAAACTGCTCGTTAGCACCGCACAGCTCAAAACGAAAAACTCGTAATCTAGCCGTATGTTTGCAACTATGTATAACATGGCTATATACATTGTGAGGCACATGCACGCTCCTGAGCTCTCCTAGGATTACTTTTTAGCAAAGGATACCAAGAGAACTAATCAAAATTGATAATAAAAGTAAATTGGAAAGTTGATTATTATTTCATTCTCTATCACTTCCATTTAAGGTTAATTTTTTTTACTTTTTTGTCCCTTTAAGTCATTAGCTGCCAGATATTGCTGTAAATAATTGCAATACAGCATATTGCATATTTTTCTGACAAACAAGTGTTTATTAACATTTATTTCTATAATTTAAGATGTAATTATAACAGTAACATTTCACATATTTTAAATGACTGACATTTGTTTTGAGATAATACTTATGTAACACGTACAGTAACAAATATATTTTGAATATTCAAACTAAAAGCTCTGAGTTTGCAGAACTTGAAAAGGCTTCATCTGCAGACTCTGTAATTCCTCTAAGAACATTTCTAAATCAATTCATTTTGAGTTAACAGATGCTAGAACCAAATCCCTAAACCAATGATTATTTCACACATTACCAAACCAACATGTTACACAAACCCTGTTAAACACTCTGCTATTGTATTGTAAAGAGTGACCTCTAGTGGTTGAAACAAGTTTCTAAAAATTACTGTAAAATATCCAACTGATGCTTCAATGATTAAAGGGACGTTTATAGTCCAAATTAAATTTCATGATTCAGACAGAGCATGCAATTAAAAAAACTGTTGTGTTTTTTGGTATCTTTGTTGAAGAGTAAACCTAAGTAGCCTCATAGGACCTCAGTAGTGTGTATGTGTCTTCAGCACTCTATGGTATCAGTATTTGCAGCACTGTATAACATTTCTACAAACATTGCGGCATATGCTGCTGACATAGACTGCTAAATAAGTGCATGCTTATTAGTTTCTCTGAGCAGCTGCATATCTGGGTTTATTCTAAAGCAAAAGTAACCAAGCGATCAAAGCAAATTTGTTCATAGAAGTAAACTGGAAGTTTTACATGCTCTATCTAATCCATGGAAGTTTCATTTTGACTTTACTGTCCCTTTAAACAGCCCAACCATCAAGTTCAGAAAGATTAACACAACAGGAGAACCACCTTATTCAAATGTACAATCTGCCCATGGAATAAAGAGGGATTACTATCACTTTATTAAATAACAGGCATCAAACCAGTTTAAGGCTATATTACAAGTGGAGCTGTATTGTGCATTTTTGCAATAGCAAAAACTCCATTAGTGTTTTCATTTTTGCACTAGTCAGATTGTGCTGATATTACAAGTTGAAAGTAACCCAAATCGCGCTTAAAGTTGAAATTTGAAAATCGTGATCGTGTTTTTGCATTCCCACATAGAAGTTAAGGGAGAAAAAAAGTTGAAAAAAACCTAACACCCACTCTCTCGCACAAACACCATGACATATTCTCATTAGCACTAACCCAACATATTCCAATGTTCTCTACGTAACAGAAGATGTTCTATTTATTCATAATTAAATATTTCTACATATATCTGATGTTTTTAAAAATATATATACAGGTGGCCCTCGTTTTACAACGGTTCAATTTACACCGTTTCAGAATAACAATCTTTTTTTCCAGTCATGTGACTGCTATTGAAAAGCATTGAGAAGCAGTGCATTTATTAAAATAGCCAGTAGATGGAGCTGTCCGCTTGTGTTGCAGCAAAGCCAAGTAAGCTGAAATTAATCAGTTTAACCAGTCCTGAGCTATCAAGCAGATTTCAAAGGAACAAGATCTTCCTGTCTATAACTCAGTCCAGATTGGAATGCATAGAAAGAACAGTTTGCAGAAAAATGCAAGTAAAGTCTGCGTTGTGTGATTATTTTATTAGGTTTATAATGCTGTTTAGCAAATGTTTTTGTTCATTTAACTTAGTTTAATTATATATTCTGTGTTGTGTGATTATTTTATTAGGTTTATAATGCTATCTAGCATTTAAAATCTTCATTTCAAAACTTTTAAAATAATGTATTAAGTGTTACTTATGACAATTTTGAAAGGGGCCTGGAACCTAACTCCCTCACTTCC